>NC_043708.1:6190744-6263014 GCF_006229205.1 Suricata suricatta | reverse complement strand
TCTCTCTCTCTCTCTCTCTCTCTCTCTCTGCCCCTCACCTTCTCACACTCTGTCTCTCTCAAAATAAATAAATAAACATTAAAAAAATTGGATCACTGGGGTGCCTGGGTGGCTCAATGAGTTGAGTGTCTGACTTTGGCTCAGATCATGATCTCATGGTCCGTGAGTTGGAGCCCAGTGTTGGGCTGGACGCTCAACTTACTGAGCGACCCAGATGCTCCTAGACCCATATTTTATCAAATGTTCACATTTCCTCTGAGACACCACCTACAGATGGCTATAGGTTCTGAAATGGAAAATAAAATTTTCAAATCTAGCCTTCTTAAGCTCTGGTCTCAGACTTTCCCCATCACTTTCCATTGGAACAGTCTTACTAAAATAGTAGATTTCTCCTCCCACCCTGAACCAAAGTCTGTTATCGGTGAAGTTTCCCAGTTTGCAAAATAAGTCACTTTCCCTCTGGGTACATGTTCCTGGGATGGAAAGCTGCATTTTCCATTTTGCCCAAATTTGAGTTCTTTGATAGCAAATTCCGTGTTCTGTTTGTGCAAATTATCCTTGTTGACAGCAATGGGCAGACACTCTAATCCCAAGAGAGTTAATAGAGCCCAGCAAAAGGGAAACCATCTCTGCCACCTTCCACGGGAGCAATAGGACTTATTTTCTATCAGCCCAGCCAAGTGCTGGGAAAGAAAAGATCCTTCTCAGGCCCCCTCAACTAGAATTTTCTGGTTCTTGGAGCCTGTGTGTCTGATCCTCAACGAACTGATATCAAGCTCAGTCGAAGAGTACTGGGGACCCAGCCCTTCCATTCCGGGCCATGATTTCCCTCTGCCTCAGGCTAATTCCAATGTGATCCTCAAACCAACCAATGTATCTTTGCAAAAGCAAAGTCAAAGTCAGGTTGTTCTGTTCTGCGAATATTGAAGGCTCCATACTCTGAATAGTTAAATGATGTTCCCCCAAACATGTCTGGTTTCTTTCTCTTTCTCTTTTTGCCGTCACTCTCCTCTTACTGATAGTGTGTGAAAGGCAGAGTCTTTCCCCTCCCAGCTCACACTTAATACAGTGCAGGCAAGCTGTTTGTTCCCGCTCCCCAGAGACATCTGAGATTGATTTCAGAGGCTGAACACTCAAATTAGACTTTTGAAGCAACGAAGATAAATTTGAAGATGAATTTACCCTGTCGAGGCTCAGAGGGCAACTGATGAAACATTTTTTTTATTCTTAGCCCGTAAAGTGGATCCTCATCCAACTTGTCAATTTCTAGAATCTTAATATGCAAAAAAAAATGTAGAATTGAGTGCCTACCTGTAAGGATTGTGTATCAGCAAGTGTCCGTGTAGGTTTTCCTTGAGACTGAGTATGGATTTAATAAACTGAGTTTGGAATGCTGAGGCTCGATGGGTTCCCCTGGGCTCTAGAGCTCCAGAGTTACCCAGTTTGGACTCAGTGTGATTCCCTACTAGCCATCCTATTTCACTTGCTTATGAGATCATGGACATCTAATGTTGTTCAATTTGGGAAATCCTAAAGGGTGTGATACAGAAAAATGTCCCCTTTTAAACTAATGTTTTAATTTTTTTTAATTATTTATGTCTTTTATTTTATTTTTGAGAGACAGAGAGAGACAGTATGAGCAGGGGAGGGTCAAATAGAGGGAGACAGAGAATCCAAAGCAGGCTCCAGGCTCTGAGCTAGTTGTCAGCACAGAGCCTGATGCGGGGCTCGAACCCACGAACCATGAGATCTGACCTGAGCTGAAGCGGGATGCTTAACCGACTGAGCCACCTAGGCTCCTTACTAATGTTTTAATTTTTAAAAGCCTACATTTTCAGATTTGTTCATTAGCAACAAGACATTTTTGAAATAAATGTTTCCAGGAATTACATTATGGCCCAGAGGCAGGGTCTGCATGTGAAATAACACAAAGTGAAGGAAAAGAAAAGGTAGAGTCTCTTCAAGTATTCCCATAATTTTCTGTGACTTTATTTCATTTTACTCGAGTTTATATATTCAACTTGTTCATGGCCATGGCTTCTTTCTGGAGCATTACACTGTCCTAGATATTTCAGTCTCTTGGATGTGAAAATAATTGTAAATTGCAATATCGGTCTGAGAGGGTGGAAAGAAATGGTTGAGTGTTTCAGTGGAATTCAGCAGTCCTTAAAGACATAGCACCAACTTTCTTCTGAGAAGAAAATGTTCA
Organism: Suricata suricatta; assembly: GCF_006229205.1. Taxonomy (NCBI): domain Eukaryota; kingdom Metazoa; phylum Chordata; class Mammalia; order Carnivora; family Herpestidae; genus Suricata; species Suricata suricatta. The sequence continues at coordinate 6,260,805 of NC_043708.1, read as the reverse complement.
TTTTCAAGGCAGAAACCTGGAATTATGGAGAGCCAGAAGAATGGCCATTTTTCCTTGACTTTTCTACTCCTGACTGAGATCTCAGTGGAGCTGATTTAACCTTGTGAGATGTATGATTTTTCTTTTTTTGCCAATGCTTACAACCTACCAGCTTAAATTCTGCAATTAATTATGAATGTACACTTAGATGAATGATAAGAGCATGAGTCCACCCCACATTAGATTTAGGTTAACTCAACTATGGCTATCCACTATAGGAAATGGATATGGAATTACATTGTAAGTTGTTCCACTTGAAGGTAATTCTTGCAGTTTTTAGAGTGGAACTAGAGAGAATTCTGGAGACAAATAGTCCAGGTGTTGATCCTAGGTTCTTCTGCATCTCAATTGGGTGGCTTTAGGTAAACTAATTAATGTCCATGTATTAGTAAAGATAAGCTGGGTTATGCTTCAGTAACAAATAAGTCCAATATCCCAGTGGCTTAATATAAGAGAGGTTTATTTCTTGTCATGTGACATGTCTATCGGTGATACTCCCCACACCATCACTCAGGAAACGGGCTCACATCAGCTCCTCCATCTTAGAGCTGGACCATCAGAAGGTATGTCTTCTCTGGTTCCCATAAAAGAGGAGATAGTTGAAGAATCATGTGCCATTTCTTTACTGTTTCAGCCTGGATATGGCACAACCTACTTTTGCTCACAGTCTTTTGGTTCTAATTATGGAGGGGCTGGAAGATATAATGGAGCTGATGGGATGTGTGGTGTATATCATGGTTTCTCTGACTATTTTCCAATTCTGTAAAATGAGTCTAGCAACATCTGCCACAGAAAGGTGTTCTGAAGATTAGTGATAAAAATATTTCAAGCATCTACTGGATGCTGAGCTGAGTGGAGGTATTAATATGGCGACAATAAGATCACTTTAGAGTGATTCAACTTGTCAAAGTGTATCAGTAAAAGAGGGTTCTTACGGACACATAGATAAAGCCAAATCTTATTTCATCAAATTCATTGCAAGTTATCAAGGACCTCCTAGGTGCCTGGCACTGTGCTGACAGCTGCAGAAAATACAAAAGGAATTACGATTCAGCTGCAAGTATCAGGAGCTAACATTAATCCATAAATGCCCACAAATTCCCCAAATCCTAGTGGCTTAAAAGAAGATAGGTTCACGGCTTGTCATGCAACATGTTTATTGGGATATGCATCACACCATCACTCAGGATGCCCACATGACTAAACTGTGAAAACAATTTATTAAAGCATATGGAAAGATGCTTAACATCATTAGCCATTAGGGAAATAATGGGTCAAGATCATGAGGTGTCACTTCACACCCACTAGAATGACTATTCTCTATATCTGTATCTGTATTATCTATCTAATATCTATGTGTATACATACACATACATATACACACACACACACACACACACACACACACACACACACACATATATATATATATATATATATGACTAGTGTTGTCAGAAATATGGAGAAATTGATACACATAACTGATGAGAGTTTAACAGAATGACCATGTCACCACCAGTTCCATTCTGAGGCATATACTCAAGAAAATGGAAGATATAATCAAGAACTTGTCCATGAATGTTCATAACAGGACTCTCATAATTATCCAAAAATGAAAACAACCCAAATGCTTTTAAGTTGATTGGATGAACACAATATGGATCAATTTTTGTGCCTTGGAATCCTAGTTGGCTAGAAAAGGAATGGAGATCTGATACATGAAACAACATGGATGGACCTTGAAAACATCATGCTAAAAGAAAGTAAGAAAAGAAGTAGATTTGTGGTTTCAGGGCCCGAGGAACTAGAAGTGACTATCAGTAGATGTGGGCACCTACTTCGGATGATATAAATGTTCTGGAATTAGTGGTCATGGATGTAGCACTTGTGTGAATATACTAAAATGGTTGACTTGTATACTTTAAAAGGGTGAATTTTATGGAATGTGAATTATACCTCAGTTAAAAAAAGTCATATGAGAAAAAAATGAGAATTCATAGTGGGGAGACTATCTTATTTGGAGAATGTGGAAAGTCGTAGTTCAAGGTCATCCTGAAAGGATAGGCATGACTTTGCAAAGGAATGTTGATGACACATAGGGAGAAAAGTGCAGTATATGAACACATTATGTGAAAACACCTTTTAGGAGTAATTTTCTCTTTGGATCTTTTTGCTGATCTGCCCTAGATGCATAGGACAAGGATCTTAGGTACCGTATTTGAGTTTCATGATTTCCCACCCATATTCATAGGTGATTGGTCCGAAGTAGTCCCATGAGCAAAGCTGGCCTGTTCTATTCTGTCTGGAAAGCTTTTGTCACATGATCTGAGATTTCCAGATGTTAAGTGGTAGAACAGAAGTCTCTGTGAGGGAAGAGAGCTAGGTGAGAGGCAGTCTTCAAGCATATACTACGCTTGGCTGCCCGGATTCTCCCCACTCTTGAGCCTCGGTTGCTCAAGATTTATCTCAATTCCTCTCCAAAAAAACCCTTGTATTTCTCTTGGGAAAGTATACATTCGTTTCTGTTTTTTGCAACTGGAAGAACTAAAATTGTGTGTTTAGGAGGCACTAAGAAAGCAGTCTGACCACAGTATGCAAGGAGAGGAATATGGAACCATTTTGTTCTCATTTTCTGAAGACCACTGAAATCAGGCTGAGGAGTATGTGCTCAGTAAGGAGAGCCTTGGCGTCTTCATGGCAATGAAATGTCTAACGCCACCATGTGAGAGATGATCTGGCAGCAATGAATGAGAATATATGGCTTCTCTTTAGTATGAGTTACCCCTTCAATGCCAATGTACAGTCAGAAGCAGTTTGGCTGTACTTCTTGAATTATAACTCAGAAAACATCTATAGATTTCCATATTAGAACAATTCTGATTTAATTTGTTATGAAATTTTAAGTCCAACCTCATGATTAAGTATTCCTTCCTAAGCTTGAAGCACAGTGCTAAAAGATGACAGTGATTTCATTGGATCTGTGCCCCCAGAGAGATTTCGGGTGAGAGTTTACACACATCCTAGATCATCACCAATATTACGGGCTGCTCATTATGGGACGGTCCCCATGGTAGAAAATATAGAATTGTACAGTATGTATGTAATTATGTTTGTGATCTGAATTCACCACATTCTTACCCTCAATAGGATGCTTGGCCTACAGGAAGAAGAGGGAGCCTCCCCCTTGGAACCTCAGCCTTTGGGAACACCCACAATGTTTGTTGAAGACCTAATGTCTGTTGAGCACCCAATGATCTTATATTCTTATGGAAATTAAGAGAGGGACTAAATTTGTTAAAAGCTTGTTATAGAAGAGAACTTACCACTTAGTCTAAAATTTCATTCAAAGTAAAAATGTGCAGCCTCCATGATTTAAATTCAGGATTTTTCTTATTCCTTTCCTTCTTTCTTCCTTCTTCTTTTCTACTTCTCTAAATATAGTTAAGATGAGCTACTCCTGCTCTTCTGGGTGTGAACAGAGTTGAGACACTCTTGGCCTTTAAGTCATCACAGATTCTTTTCATCAGAAATATCTCTCTGGCTAATGTGTTTCCTCACTCAGTATGAAGTAAATTCAAAATGAAACACTGTGTTAATACCATGAATTCTTTTGGGAAATGTAGTGGTGCAGTTAAATGTACCTTTCATATCCTTAAGCAAAATAAACAATGTGTGAAACTCCACCCCAAAACTCTCCACATTTACTCATTAAGTTTTCCAGATTAACTCTTGGAAAATCCCCACGTGTAATGGGTCACAAGCCACACAAAACAGAGAGAACAGTGGGAGGGGCAGTGGCATGCTCCAATGACACCCATCACAGGCCTTCCCTGTGTCGGCCAAAGCAGTAAGCACGGTGGGTTCAGTGTCCACATTTGGTTCCCATCAAAGCCGTCTTTGAGACATGGATTGGGTACAAGCATTTATTTGGGAAGTTGCCCAGGAACCACTGTGTGGGTGTGAGACAGGAGACAAGAAAGGGAAGGACTCAATAAAGAGTATGTTAAGGACAGGATTGTCACTGTGGATAACTGGGGATCAGAGACAGAGGAGCCTCTGAGAAGAGCATTGCAGGTGTTCAGAAAAGTTTTCTGAATGTTATCTGGAATTTCCTTGGCATATTTGGTGATTATAGACATGACAGGACTGGTAGAAAATCAAATAGTTCTGGTGGTTTAGAGAACGAACAATACCATGTGGTCTTGGGATTTAGTCAACGACTTCCACCTCTTGAGTTATTTACTGCCCGGTCCTTCATCACCAAAGACTGTGGTTCTCAACAGGAAATGTGGGAAAGCTAGTTTTTCAAAGATCATACAAGGGACAGCTTATTTCATGATACTGGGAATCAACAGTGAACAGAAATACTCAAAGAAAAGGTCAGAGACAAGCATATAAGAGAGCACATCCCACAGGGAGAGAAATCAAACAGCTAATGTGGGTATTTGGGTGTTTGTTGTTTCTGCTTTCTATCACTACCCAGGAAAATGATCTTTTCTAAATATGTGTCTGATTTTGCCATTTCTCACTTAATACATTTCAGAAACTCCACACCACCAATGAGAGGGGACTCAGAGACCTGGCCCAGACCTTCAGGGCACTGGCCCCAGCTCATGATTCTCGGACTCTCCCATCTACTCATCCAGCCATACTACTCCTAATCACCAAAGCATATCCTAGCGTTTTGCTTGGATTCACTCTTACTCTTCCCTCTCCTAGAAATATCTCTGACCATCAGAATTTGTCACTCCCCTCACTATGCACTTTGTTTACATGGCTGTTATTACTGTAAATTGCAAAAGCTTGTTTATGTAGATAGCTACATCTACTTGATTGTAGAGATTATATCTTATTCATCTTTATCTCTGGACCCTATCACTGTGTCTAGTTAGTTAATAAGTGTTCTGGGAGTATATATAGGAAGAAAAAATGGATGGGTTGATGGATGGATGGATGGATAGATGGATGGATGGGTGGATAAATAAATGAACAGATGGCAGATGAGTTGAAAATAAGACAGAAATAAGATAATATTATTATTCAGGTCTATAATTAGAGATCAAAAGTTCAGGAAGAAATATAAAATCCTTTAATGATGTCTTTGTGGTTTTAATTCAGAGAATTGTGTTTGTATTTATTCCCTAAGGCACAAAAGGAAGATATTTTACTTTTATAGTTGGTCAACTGAAGATAATTTGAATTATGTGTATCTCAACCAGTTCTTACTAGTATTTTCTAGACCTGTACTTAAGCTACATGAGTGCCACTATCCACATGTGGCTATTGAAAATTTGAAATGTCAGGTTCCTGGGTGGCTGAGTCAGTTATTATGCATTTGACTTTGGCTCAGCTCATGATCTTGCAGTCCGTGAGTTGGAGCCCTGCATTGGGCTCTGTGCTGATAGTTCAGAGTCTGAAGCCTGCTTCAGATTCTGTGTGTGTCTCTCTCTTTCCCCCTCCCCTTCTTTCTCTCTCTAAAAAATAAACAAACATTTAAAAAAAGTTAAAACAAGAAAATTTGAAATGCAGTTTCTGAGATTGAGAGGAAAAAAAGTACTTTTATTTGATTATAATTCATTTTAATTATAATTTAAAAAACCATACTTGATTTAGTTAATAGGACATTTTAAGTGTTTTTGAAATAACTTGGATATGTGAACCAACTTTTTTAACTACAAATTATATGAAATCAAAATATAGACAAAACATTGCTGATGAAAATTTAGCCTCTCAATTGCAACATGCTGAAAGTATAAAATACACACTGGATTTCAAAGACATAGAGCTTACAAATTAAAATAAATAAATAACTTATTAATAATTTTTATCTTATCTGTATGTTGAAAGGCTAGTGTCCTGGGTATATTGAGTTGAGTAAAAGATACTACTAAAATTAATTTCATATGTTTTATTTTGATATGGCTACTAGGCAATTTTGAATTGCATATGTGGCTGGAATTCTATTTTTACTGCCCAGGGCTACACTCAACCAGCACATGGTAGGTGCTGAATCGTGTTTATTTCTCTCTGAATAGTAGTCATCAGTCCCAGTTTGAATTTTCCTCATAGAAATTATGTCTTTTCAGTGCAATGAGGTAAACAGAAAAAAAGGCACTTGAGTCCAATACCACTAAAATAATTTAGAAACATCTTTTTTGGTTAATTATTTATTGACTTTCCACTCAAAAACCACTGACTGTGCTCTGTGATGCTGGGGGGGCTGGGGGGCTTGGAATTTATTTACAAATTTCATTTCCTAAACATTTTTGATATTTCACTTCCTGTAAGTTTTGACCAATAGAAGGTACCACAGGGCGGCTGGAAGGAGAGAAGAGGAAAGACGGGACTTTCTGTCTTCCTGTTCCTGTCAGCCTCACCCCACCAGCAGCCGTTTCACCCAGCACCGAGACACTCAGCACCCTATGAGCAATATACAGTGCCTCCTCAAGTCACTACCAGCAGCAGAACACCAGACACTCCAAATGAGCACCAGTACTTTCTTCTTTTATTCTAGTCCCACAGGTGACAGCCACTCCTATAGTAATTAATTTCAGAGTCCCAACATTGTTTGCTTTTTCATCTTTCATTTTTGAATACTGTCATTACTTAAATCCCCTTTTGAAATTTATAATAAGTTCTGTTTCTGTGATGAGAATCTGAATGGTACACTTACATCTGTAAACATAACTATACTTAAAAAAAAAAAAAAAAAACCACAGGGAGCCTGGGTGGCTCAGTCAGTTGAGTGTCTGACTTCTGCTCAGGTCATGATCTCATGGTTTGTAAGTTAGAGCCCCACCTCGGGCTCTGTGCTGACAACTCAGAGCCTGGAGCCTGCTTCAGAGTCTGTGTCTCCCTCTCTCTCTGTTCCTCCCGTGCTCATGCTCTGTCTTTCTCTTTCTCTCAAAAACAAAGGTTAAAAAAATTAAACACACACACAAAATCATAGTAAAAATCTGAAAAAGAATAAGGATAAGATTATAATAAACATATTATAATCAAAGTTGTGACGTGCAGGTAAAGCAAGATTTAAAGGGAAATTAATAGCCTTAATTGTCTTTATTAGGAAAAAAAGAAAGAAAAAAATCAGTGGCCTAGGATACAAAAGAAGAAATCTTAAGAAGAATATAGAAGACAATCTTAAAAAAAAGAAAGAAACAAAGGAATATGAGCAGAGATAAAGTAATAAAATGAAAGAAACAGAAAAATGTGCACAAAATCAAAACTTAACTTTTTGCAAGACAAATAGAGTTATAACTGGTTATAAACATTAAGCTACAAGAAAGAAGCTTAAAATAAAAATGAATTAGTAATGTAAAATAATACATCTGTAAGTAGAGAAAAGGATAAGATTATAGGAGGAAGCTATAAATAATTTTATATCATAAATGTGAAAAACATAAATGGAAAAAATTCCTAGGAATACCACATTTGTAAAACATACTTCATGAACAACTAGAAAAGCCAAATAGAATTAAAGATATTGAATCCTTAGTTAATTATACTGTTTTTTTTTTTTTTTTAAAGAGCAATGTATTTTACATGCTAATTCAACAACATAGTCAGGGAAGACTTAATATTTGCTTTTTCCTATCTGATCAACAGAAGAAAAAAAAATGAGAGATGATTCCACCCTTCATTTTATGATTCTGGAATAACCTCGATGCCAAAAGTTAGAATAAGATACAATGAGAAAATAAAATTATGGACAATTTCATTCAGGAATAAACTTAATTTATGAATATAAATGATTTAATCTGAAATAAAAGACTGCAAAATAAACTAAACAATATGCAAAATAATCAATTTGAGATAGGTCTTAAAACATAAGGGTAATTTAAAATTAAAAGACAAATTGATATATTTTACCATATTAATAGTATAAAGGAGTTAGGCTATATAAACAATTGATGCAGAGCTATTGTTGAAGTTCAAAACCCATTTATAAGGAAAAGAAAAATCTCTTAGCAAACTAGAAATAGAAATTAGCTCTGTGATCTGTCAGAAACCAAAGGCAAGCTCACTGGTGCCATATTTGTATTCCAGTAACAGTTAAATAAAGAACCAGTTATTCCCATGTCACTGCTAAGTCCAACATTGTGTTAATAGGAGGCAAGACAAATCAATACAATTACTGCAATATCAATAAAATTATTGGAAAATGCACCAAGCTGAAATTATTAAATAAAACTACTAAGTAGATTTCAGCAAGTGGGCTGGATACATGTCTGACTTATTCAATTGATCATATTTCTATAAAGAGCCATGATCAAAAAATGTTCTTGGGGCATGTAGGTGGCTGTGTCGGTTGAGTGTCAGACTGGCTCGGGTCATGATCTTGTTGTTCCTGAGTTTGAGCCCAGTGTTGGGCTCTGTGCTGACAGCTCTGGGCCAGGAGTCTGCTTCTGATTCTGCTTCTCCTTCTCTCTCTGGCTGTTCCCCGTTCATTCTCTCTCTCTCTCTCCCTCTCTCTCTCTCTCTCTCTCTCTCTCAATCTCTCTCTCTCTCCCTCTCCCTCTCCCTCTCTCAAAAATAAATAAATATTTGGGCACCTGAGTGGCTCAGCCGATTAAGTATCAGACTTCGACTCATGTCCTGTTTGTGCATTTGAGTATGGAGTTACACTTTGTGCTGACAGCTCAGAGCCTACAGTTTGCTTCAAATTCTGCATCTCACTCTCTCTCTCTACCCCTCCCCTACTCTTGCTCTGTCTCTCTCTCAGAAATAAACATTAAAAAAATAAAAAACTGAACATTATAGAAAAATTTGAAAAATATTTCCTTAAAAATGTGATTTGCAATAGTAAAAATACAAAACACCTTGTAGTAAACCTAAAAATCTGCAATTCTATAAGAACTACTATTTTTACTAACCTTAACTATGCCTCTGTGTGTATGTGCAATTATATGCGTGCAAAATAAGTATATATATGTGTGTGTGTCATAAAATAAGAATATGTGTATATATATGCTTATTTTATACACATGGGGTGTGTGTCAGAAGGATTCAATGATGTTGCTATGATGATTCTTCCCAATTCAATCAATTATTCAATAACATTCCAAAAAAATTTCCATGGAAATTTCACAGAGCTTGACAACTCATTCTAAAATTTACATGATAGAACAATGGACCAAGTTAAACCAAGACAATTATAAATAGCAATGTGATGAGACTTGACTTCTTAGGTATGAATGCTTTCTATAAAATTATACACACAATGGGAGGGTGTTAATGGGGACAGGGAGTAAAACAAAGACCAACAGAACAGAAAATCTAGACACAGGGAGCCCGAGTGGCTCAGTCGGTTGAGCATCAGACTCTTGATTTCGGCTCAGGTCATGATCTCACAGTTTGTGAGATCTAGCTCTATATGAACATGGAGCCTGCCTGGAATGCTCTCTCTCTACCCCTACCTTGTCCCCCACTCTGTCTCTCAAAATAAATAGATTTTTAAAAAATAAAGAAAATCTAGAACCTGTCCTGTACCTGTATGGAAAATTCGTTTATGACATAGTTGGCTATGCAGGTCAGAAAATGCAGCTCTGAACCAGATGTAGACCACAGTATTAAATTTTTTTTACTTTTTAACATTTATTCATTTTTGAGAGAGACAGAGTATGAGTGGAGGAGGGACAGAGAGGAAGACACAAAATCCAAAGCAGGCTCCAGGCTCTGAGCTGTCAGCACAGAGCCCAACATGGGACTCAAACCCATGGACTGTGAGATCATGATCTGAGCTAAAGTCTGACACTTAATCAGCTGAGGCATACAGGTGCCCCATAGATCAGAATAGTTTGACCTAATAGAAATTCATGTATAATGCACAGAGTGCTGAAGGTAGGTGCTTCTCTTGAAAGCTAGAATTGAAGGACCTTTGTTTTCAATCTTGTAATTCTAGCATCTTCCACATATGGTGTCCCTGTCCACCTCAATCAACTAACTCAACTGAGTGGTGGGGGAAGCATGAGGCATCACTTTCTGGACTATTTCCATGGCCAGGCTTGGAAGTGCACACATCATGACCATTCGTGTGCTGTTGGCCAGAACTCAGTGATATTTAACCATCAAACTTCAAGGCTCACAGTCCAGCTTGCTGGAAGGAGGAAGATAAATTAAGTTTGATGAATAGTTTATTAGTTCCTGACACAATTTGGAAATGATGGAGTATTTGATGGATGGTGAAAGACAATTGGTTTTGCTTTGAGAATAAGAAGAGAATTGGACCTTCCACATCATTCCATTCATGAAGTGCATTCCAAATGGGTTAAAGACCTGTATAAAAGCAAAACCTAAGAAGAAAATGAAAAGCAAACCTTTATGGTCTTAAGTTAGGCAAGAGTTCTTTTTTTTTTTTTTTTTTTAAATACAGGGCACATGAATCTCTAATCAAAATGGAGAGACATACATTTCACCAAAATTACTAAGGATGCCATAAAAAATTGAAAATGTAAATCACTGACTATAACCAAGAGGACATCAATATTCAGAATATATAAAGAATACTTACAAAACAATAAGAAAAAATATCTCAGCAACCATAGAGAAAAACCTGGCAAAGGATGTGACTAACCAGTTCAACAGAAAGGAAATCTGGAACACCAACGATGTCAAAAGATATGCAACATCACTATAAATCAAGGAGACAAAATACCATGAGAAGGACAATTTTTAAAAGTAAATTGATAATACTAATAATTGACAAGGATATGTAGAAGTGGGACATTTTAGATATAGCTGCGGGAGTCTAATTTGGTACAAATACTTTGGAAAATAAATGACAGCATCTAGTTAGATTGAAGACATTCATGTTCTGTGACCCAAAAATTCCATTTCTAACCACATACCATAGAGAAACCCTACATAGAGGGAGCTATGTGCAAGAAGCCTCACTGTGACATTGTTTGTAACAGCAGAAAAATAGAAACAACCTCAATATCTTTCAACAGAAGAATGCATTAAAATTGTGCTATCTTCATACTCTTGAATATCACACAACGGTTACAGTGCATGAAATAGAGATACACATAATGGCACGATAAAAATCCCAGAATTAGCATTGTTTAAGGAAAATGGAAGGTAGTGGCAATTTGCTGAATGTTATCTTTCACATAATACAGGCAATATAAAGTTAATATTAAAGTAGTCTATATTATGATTATGGAAATAAGAAAATTGTATAATTTTATGGGGGAAAAGTAATACATTTAATATGGTAATTGGTTGACTCCAAAGAGAGAAGAGGAAGATGTGTTTGGGAAAGAGGTGAATGAGAGGTCCTAACTATTGGCAATGATGAATTTATTTTATAGAGAGGAAGAGACAGAAGGAGAGAAAGAAGAATACTATATTTCGATAGACATGTAGATAGTTGGAGGACATTGGTGTTCATCGTATTATTGGCCATCCTTTGGGGTATGCTGAAAATATTGTATAATCAAAATTATTTAGCAATAAGAGTCTTTGATTTTACTTCTCTGCAAGTATCTTCCCCCATCATCACACCCCACATAAAGAATATGAAACATTTTGTGATTCTAATTTCTGTTTCCTCTTTCCCAAGTGATGACTGCTGAGCATTCTGTCTTGGGCATCTCTTAAGTTTTTCTATTGTTGTGAGCCCACTTCAGAGAAGCTCTAGAGAGCAAGTTCTTCAAGGACTAACACTAATTAGCTCTTTTCTGTTACTAAATGCAGCCTAACAGAAGAGCCTTCTAAATTTATATGCAATTTAAGAAGCTGTGAAGACCAACATGCAGATATGTGATACGTGCACATACTCTTAGCTTAACCTGTGGAATGATGGACACAGCCACCCTAAAACCCAACCTATCGATCGGTGGTGGCTGCAGCCATTGGAGAAGAGACTGTGGTCATTGGTGTAAATGTGAAGAACCCTCCCACAGACCTCCTGGGTCAGGAGCTTAACAGAAGAAAGGGAAATGGAAAAGATTAGTGTGACTGTGACACTTTTGATGCCACCTGTGCCCATGAGCCTCCTTCAGAAGGCATTCCTTTGATGGTGTGGGGATGATAAAAATATATCAAATTGTAAAGTCAGGATAAGCCAGTAATATAAAGATAGAAAATTATTAGTCAAAAATTATTAGTTGATTACTGCTATACTTGTGTTTTTAAGGCAATAACCATAAAAATGCCCATACATGTAACCGTTTGAGATTTTTAAGGAAATGACCATATACTCTGATGTGCCCAGGGCGGCCCTGGTTTATCTTTGGCCATCAGTGGTACTTCCTTTGATGCTTAAACTGCTCTGGTGTGGATCCCTCATTTTAAGGCAATGTTGCAACAACAACATAATCCCAGTCTGAGTCCCGTCTTTGGCATGGATCGAGAGGGCATTGGTGTTTCGCTTTGTGTCTCTGAAGGGGGTTCCTTGCTGGTAGCACTAAAGATAACAGTGCATCTTTCAACCCTCACTTCTGATTCCATCTCCTGCAAATCAGCCTGTTTCTCTGGTTAAACTCTCTTCTGTAATCTTTCAACCCCTGAAAGTTGTCCATGATTTCTTATCAGGGTGGAATGTGTAATTTGTGGAGCCCAGTGCAAAGTAAACATATGGGGTCCCTTGTTCAAATGTTAAGGATTTCAAGCTGGGGACAACAGATCATGGAACCAATCCTGGGTATGTCTAAATGCAAGTCCTGTGCCATCTGGACTGGTCTTATGATCAGTAATCCAGCATTGACTCTCCTCTGGATCAGTGGCCATCCCCCCTTTTCTGGTCTGTCCACACTCACTGGGCTTTTCCTCCAAGCCATATCTCCTCATGATTTCTCAGCCTCCAACTCAGCTGCTTCAAAAGCTTCCTACCACTCTTGGTCCTGCATGATTGACCTACTCTTCTACTGACTTGCTACCTTGGAACCCACAGGAACACCCCCCCACCATTTGCTTTCTTCATTGAAATACACTGGATGCCCCTTAACTAGGCCTTCTCAACTTGGGCACCTTTTGATCAGATAATTCTTTGTTGTGGGTGCTGTCCTGTGCATGGTCAGAGAGTTAGTGCCACCAGTGGCCTCTACCCTCTCGATGTCATTAGTAACTCCCTCCCAAATTATAACAACTAGAAATGTCTCCAGACATGTTCCCTGGGCTGTAGAATCACCCATAGTTGAGAATCACTGATTTAGACCCTTCACTTAGTTCCCACCACACCACACAGGGCCTCTGTGCCTACTGCTCCGCTTGCCTGGGGAGATCCTCCTGTCTTCTCTGAATCCCTCTCCTTCTTCCTGCAGGTTCTGGGCTAAGGAAGCCTCTCCCCAAAGGTCAACATTACCCTCTAAGTGACCACATGTATATTTTCTCCCCAATGCAATCCTAGCACAGCAGCTAGACCAGTGTCTGGCCCACAGTAAGCCCACAGTAAATATTTGCAGAATTCATTAATCAAAGTAGTAGATAGGATCAGATGAGAGAAAGATACTAAAATGTTCTAAGAAATGGGATGGCAACAAGCATTGTACTAGATTTGGATTCAAATCTTCAATCTAACTTTCAGATAATATGAGATTTAAATGCAAAAATGAATATAGAGATGTATTATACACTAATAAAGCCCACACAATGTTAGTTGTTCTTTCTTTTCATATTCTCCAACTTAATTTAGGATATTTTCCATAAATACTAACTACATGCTAAGTAGTCTGGTAGGCTTTGGGGAGGGGCGTGGGGAGGGGGCAGAGGGTGAGGACAGAGACCGTGCCCTCAGTGAGCTCACAGTCTACAGCTATTGGCAGTCATGTTTATGCAGACTGGAGAGCGGGTGTGATTGTCTCCATTTCCAGACATAGACATGGACTCTTAGGAAAGGTGAAGTGACTTCCATAGGAAGAGTAGAACCAGGATTCCAGGGGATTCTTCTGCAGTTGCAACCTTCTTCCTAACTCCAACCATCATGGCCACACTGGGTGAAGAGTGGCTGCTCCCCTTATCCAGGGCTGTCCTTCTATAGCTGAAGCTCTTCATGGCCCACCCATTTAGGATCCTCTTCCTGACTACTCACTCACACCCTGCTCTCTTGCTTGCAGTGTGAGCAGGGAAGCCACCTTCTGTAGGTCTCTGTTTCCTTGGCAGTGAAGGGAGACATCAATGTCCACCCATCAGGATTGTGCCAGGGTTACAGGAGACAGGCTGTGTGAAGGTGCTGGGGAGTCGACCGACCTGCCCCCTCTGTGATGACTAACCTTGGTCTCCTTGCTTCCCCTCACTAACCCTTGAATGTGCATGATGTGGTGGGTTCATGGCTGGATCCCAGGGTACCATGGTGCATGCAGTAGATGTGACTCCTGCCCTCTTGGGATCACAGAGAGGGAGACAGACAATAACCAACTGAGTCACCTCACAGAGTTCTGTATTTACCACCACCATAGGCAAGAGAGAAGCACAGAGTTTGGAGTAGGGGAACTGATCCAGCTTTCCTGGGTCCATGACAGTTGAGCTAAGACCTGGAGAATAAGAAGAGGCTGATGAGGAGAAGTGTTGGGAGGGTATTCCTGGATGGGGGGCTACTGAGACACAGAAGCCCTGAGGCCGCATGATGCTTCAAAAAAGAGACAAGCAAAGAGACTGAGCTCCAAATGGGAATGAAGAGTGCAGCATCTGCAGAAGGCAGAGGAGGGTGGAGGCTGTGGCAAGCCATGGCAGTATTATCCTCAGGGTTGGGGAAGCCACTGAACACTGAAGCAGAAGGTGCCGTCAGCATATCATGAGCACACATGGAGTACTGGTTGACATGATTGGAAGTCCTTGTCCTGTTAGGAGGCAGCCATGGTCTGCAAATTGCTCCCTAAGTAACCAAAGATGAACATGTCAAAATATCTATTTTCTTTGGCTTGATTTGCATCCAGCTTCCAGGATGCTGCAGAGCAAAAACATCCCTAGAAGCCAACTTGGACCAGCTGCTGCATGTGCCTCAGGCAGGAGCTATAAATCTCTCTTTGAAGTCCCCTTGACATGTTGGGGACAAAGGGCTACAAGGTAGAATCCTAAAGAAACATGCCTTCCTGTCCCCAGACCAAGCTGCCATGAAGATGCAAGGGTCCTCCACATGCAGATGGAGAAGTGCTACCCTCTCCTTTCTGCCAAATGGATCCTTCCCAGTGGAAGGAGCTGGTCTTCAATAACCCAAGAGAGAGTAGGGTGAAAGGCCAATCACTTTAAGGGTTTCTCCATTGAGGGATCTTCTAACTCTGCTGTCCTCTTAGCTGCATCGGGACTGACAAGCAGAACATCACAGGGGGTCTCATCAGTGTGGTTCTGGAGACATTTCTCCCTCTTTCCAGTTCATAATGGTGTCAAGTTCTTCTAAAAGGCATCTCAACAATTTCTTTTAAGCTGTGGAATGCAAACCCTCTCTCTTTTTCCCTTCGATCATGGTGTACAGAAAATCCCAGCAGTTGAATCAGGCACAGGGAGGCTCATGTTGTAGAAAGGGGAGCAGGGGGTCAAGTTCACCCCTACCTTATCCCCCACCCAACATGACAAGGTACAGCAGCAAAACCCTAGGAAGTCAGCGAGGCAGCCAGAACCCCATATCTGACCGAGAGACGAGGAAATATGGGCTGGTCTTCATCGTCATGGCCCCAAATCAAGAAAAATTGCATGTGGCTTTGGGGCAAAGAATAAGGATCTCGGTCCCCATCTTGCCCTCTGTTGAAATAACTTATAGACTTGGGATCTCAGAGCTGTTCTTCTTTGCCCCCTTGGGCTAGTCTCTCAAGGGAAATAAGCTATCTCTCTGTCACCAGAAGGATGGGGACAAAGAAGGTGGCTCAAAGCAGGATTGCACTCACTGCCCACTGACTACTCACTTGCTCAACAAGGGCTTTGCAGAGAGCACCCTGGAGACCACGCCAGTAGGTGCTATGGGTCGTTACGGCAAATCATCACAAACTCTGGGTGGTGTCTAGCAGCTGATATTTATTTTGTCACTTTTCAGGAGCCCAGAGGTTCAAAATCAAGGTATTGTCAGCAGTACCTCCTTCTGGAGGCTCTGAAGGAGAATATTTCCATGACCTTCTTCTAGCTTCTGGTGGAAGCTGGCCACCGTTAGTGTTTCATGACTTGTAGACACAAAACATGCCTCCATCTGTCTCCCCACATGGCTTCCTTTCTGTGTGTCTCTGCATCTGTTTCTCCTTCTCTTCTCCTGTAAGGACTTGTCTTTGGCCTTAGGGCCCACCCCTGCAAATCTCTACCTTACTTATATCTGCCCAGACCTTCTGAGCAAAGTCACATTCTGAAATTCTGGATGGGTATATCTTTTGGAGGTCACAATTCCACCCACCATGGGAACGGAAATAAGTTTAAAACACAATCCCGGCCCTGGGGGGTTGCAATGGTCTAGCGAGGGTCACCTGCCTGCAGATAATGGCTGCCTCACCCACCCACCTTTCAGAGCCTCAGTTTCCTCATTGACTTCTGGGGAGCCACTTGCGTAAAGCCAGGGAGAGGAAGGGACCCAGTTCTTGGAGATCCCTGGCCTCCATCCTGGGCACCAGCTCGTGTTTGTTTGGGTGTGGACAGGGCTCTGCCTGAGGGCCACAGGGAAGTTTGGTCTGACCCACTGGGAGAGCGTGACCTCCAGCTCAACACCCAAAGAGCACAAAGAAAAGACAATGCCCAGATCCCACCCCGACCAACTGAATAGAAACCTTCCTAGGTAGAGCCTGGCCACTGGAGTTTTTAAGTAGCTCCCCCACGGGCCTGACTCACAGGGGAGGTTGGGAGGAAGGGTGGCTCTCCCAAAGGGGAGGGACATTCCAGCGGAATTCTCAGCTTTGTTGGGTCTTGGAAACCGGCTGGTGGGTCGAGGGTCCAACAGGAAGTGATGGTGGTCAGGGCAGAAGAACAGAGCAGCGGATGGCAGGGGGAGGGGGGCCCTGCATAGGGTGTTGAGGAGGGGACGGGCTTTCTCCCCAGGGCAGGGGGTCCCGTGATACCTAGCTAGCGAGATGCCTGATGGACAGTTAGTGCCTAATTAAGAGACAGTGCATCTGACCCCGCTAAGCAGCAGATGGGTCAGATCAGAGACCTAAATAGTATTTACAGGGGAGGCAAGGAACAGCTCGGGCAGCCCCATTTGCTCTGCTTTTGATCCTTAATCCCAGCCTCAGGTGGGTGCCCCCCGAGCCAGACAGCACTAATCAAGGCGACAGAAGTAATACAAAGAACACAAGTGCAGCAGGGTCGGGAAGACAGAGCGAGAGAAGGGGGGAGAAAAGAGTCTTCACGGGATAAAATTACCAGCCAGGACAGAAGGCTCAGAGGCCTCGGGGCGGGCTCCCCCGCCCCGGAGTCTGTCCCGGCGCCCCGGCCTCTGCCCAGCAGATGCTCCCAGTCTGCGATGGGAGCCTGGGGAGTGGCTGGCCCACCCTCCACAATGACAGGAAGGCTGAGGTCTCACAGACAGGGGCCTTCGGAATGGCAGGAAGAATCTGGAATGAATGGACAGGCCACGGGGAGCCGGCCACCGAAAATTCCATCCTTTCTGTCCTCGGATGTGCTAAACTGAATCGAAGCAAACCAGACCAAACCGAACCGAACTGAACCAAACCGAACCAAACTGAACCAAACCAAACCAAACCAAACCAAAGAGAATGAAAACCTCAGCTGGCATTGATGTCTATGTTTCAGGTTTAACAAAGCACTTTTGAAAAACCCAGGGATGATTAAATGAAGAAATTCTTTCAATAAAAAATACATGGAGAGAGAAAGGAAGGGAAAGACAAGATGATGGCTCTGAGCTCTATCTGCAGCTCATGCTTGGATACCGATCACTTATCTGGATAATTAAGCAGTATCAGCAAGCAACCAGATCCCCGAAACTTGATATTAATCCGTCCCTCTTAATAGTCACCCGGAGCCGGTGTGGCACAACTCAGCCGAGACTCCTAATCCCCCTGCACCGCCGCTCCCGAGGAGGCCGCACGCCGCTCTGCTCTCCCGGAGTGGCTGGAGACCTGCTATCAGCAGCCTAAACCTCATTTCGGCTTTGAATCAAAGTAGATTAGGGAGTCCACGGGCCTGGAGATGCCTACCGATGTCATAGGGCGGGAATCATTCATCGCTGCTCTGCCTGCAGCCAGGGCCTGGGTGACGGGCATTCACGCTGGACTCTCTCCCAAGTCTGTATCCAGACCAGAGACGGCCGATGACGAGCTGTCTCCCAGTTCGGGGCCCTGGCGCCCCTCGGCCAGGCCTCTGCCCCGACACACCCCCTGCTCTCGGTGTGGGGGGTGGGAGGCTCAAATGTCACTGGCATCCTTGGCAAGGGCTGCAGTCTGTCTGTCCAGTGGCTGCCTGGATAAAACCTTCCCTTATGGTCCTAGGATCCTGACTGGGCTCTGCCTGTAGGAGTCCGGCTTTGGAATCTCTTTGGAGTTTCAGAAAACAGACACACTTATGGGGGTGGGGGGAAATTAAACCAACAAAGGTCTCTTCTTCCAGAACCTGTGGTTTCGAGGAAAAGGGAAAGCAGAATGATCCCATGCAAGGGCAGATTTGCAAGGTAGTGGGACATTGGGAGCAGCTCCTGGTTGGCTTCCTGCCCCCCTCTTTTGTCACCCCTGTCACCACCTTAGTGGCCCCTGCCTTGGCCAACTGTTATTCTCTGGGAATCCATATCAGATCTTCCTCCAAAAAGGCTCTGGTTGGTTGAGACTCTGTCAGAGCGGGAGGGGGCCTGTGGCGATCTCCTAGAGCAGACCCACACGTGGCAGCCTCTAGGACAGGTTCATGGTCACAGGCCAATCAACTGGGCAAAGGGGACAGGGCGTGGAAGGCCACACCAGCAAGGCCTCAGACAATGGCTGTGGTGCCAGAGCATCCTCTCCAGTGCTTTCCGAATTAGCCGGCCATTCTTGCTTTGGAATATTTCAGAGGCTCCATCAGGAATAGAGACTGCTCCCTGGGCTGGGTCTGCTGCCCGCAGGCTGGTGCCCCAGGGCACCCCTTTGAGAGGGGACAGTGCCACCTCAGAACAAAGGGAAGGAGATGGTCATAAAGTCCGGAGTGTGGATGGATAAGGCAGGTGCAAACAGATGTGAAATCTGCTCCACATGGAAGTCTCTGCGTAGAGGAGACTCACGCGGGGGCCGGAGGGGTTGCCAGGTGAGGCCAGAGAAAGGTCACGAGTACTTACTCACATCTTAGGATGGAAGGGCGAGGCTGGAGGTGGAATCCAGGCTTCCCCAGCGGAGAGGAAGGTGGGCAGTGGAGTTCGGTTTGGGCACGGGCTATAAATGCTGCCAGCTTTCCCTTCCCTGGTACCGGCCGTGAGTCCCCCAAGGGGTCAGCTGGTCTAAAGGCTCACTTAACCGGGCTCAGTAGGAGGGTGACACACAAGGCGATTCTGTTGGGCAGAAGCATCAGGGCAGTGGGATCAAGGCCGAGCCTGAAGGACACACGTGGCTGTGATGGGGGGAGGTCACAGCAGTTCAGTGGACGTGCTTGCTGGGCAGGAGCACATGGGTGTGGACGGGTAGGGGGTGTGACTCCCTGATGGCGGGCACCCCGCAGGTGGGCAAAGCCTGCACCTCTCACCCCTTCTCCACAGAGGACCCTTTGCTCTTCACATTCCTCATATTCTTTTTTTTCTTCAGATATCTCTACCCAAAAAGTGAGAGTTTCAAAATCGAGATGCTGGGACGCCTGGGGGGCTCAGTAGGTTGGGCAGCCAACTTCGGCTCAGGTCATGATCTCACAGTCCGTGGGTTTGAGCCCCACATCGGGCTCTGTGCTGACAGCTCAGAACCTGGAGCCTGCTTCGGATTCTGTGTCTCCCTCTCTCTCTGCCCCTCCACTGCTCGCACTCTGTGTGTCTCTCTCTTAAAAATAAATAATAAAATGTTAAAATAAAATAAAATAAATTTAAAAAATAAAATCGAGGTGCCAATTACATACGTAAATTTACCTATTTCAAAGTGAACGATTTAGTGGCGTTAGCGGTGGCACCATATAGAGACCGCCTTGCGCCTTCTGACAGGCCGCACGCCCTTCTCCCCCGGAATCTGGGGCTTCCTCATATCTCATCCATGTTTCCCACCCCCTACTCACCTTTATAAGTGTCACCTTCCCCAAGGGACCTTCCTTGACACCATGCCTGTGCCCTGGAGGGAGCAAACCCTGCTGTCTATTTTGGGGGATTTCCAGTGTTTCTCAGACAGAGGTCGTTGGGACAACTTCCTTGAACACAGGTGTGGCCGCTCCCCGGAAACTCCCGTATTACAAAATCGCTTGTGACGTTGTCAGGTCCCCTCAGCTGGGGCGGTCTGCAGTCCAGGCCGGCAAGCCAGGGGTTGTGGATCCCTGGCCCGTTGTGTGGATGAGCAGGCCTCCCAGACTGGAGAGGACAGAGAGAGCATCTGGGGTACACCTGAGGGAAGGGGGTACCACAGGGGCCAAGATCAGGGGTGGGGATGATTATGCACACATCATCCTTGGCCGGTGGAGGCTTTGCAGGGGCCTTTCCGCTGTCTTCTCCCAATCATGCTCCAAGGGCCGGCACTGGAAAGGCTGAGAAAAGGAATGAGGTCAAGGTCCTCAACCAGGTGATGCTGTGAGCCTGGGGTCACGCACGGATTCGATGCACACAGACAGGCTGGGGGCGCAAAGGGGCCTCAGAGCCACAGGCATCTGGACTGGCAAGGTCCTCCGGGAAGGGCTTTGAACCTGACCTCCGAGGACCGAAGGCGGCTTCAGGAACTTTGACGGGCCTGCCAACCATGGGGGCAGTATCGCCTCTGCGATCTGACTGTGTTTAGGAATCACTTTCTTTTAAGTTCTTTTTTTTTCATTAAAGCTTATTTATTTATTTTTGAGAGAGAGAGAGCACGCACAAGAGGGGGGCAGAGAGAGAGAGAGGGAGAGAGAGATTCCCGAGTAGGCTCTGCCATGCTAGCACAGAGGCCAATGTGGAGCTCTCTCTCATGAGGTCAGATGCTTAAATGCCTGAGCCACCCGGGCACCCCAGGAGTCACTCTACATTTACTTTCTCAAATTCCTAGCTAGGGCTTGAAATCCCTCATAATAGAAGAAAAGTCCTTCTCCTAACTATGTTTTTACCATCTTCTTGGCAAAGATCAGCAAAGGGAAGAAAGAAAGGGAAGGAGGATGGGAAGAAGGAACAGAAGAGGAAAAAATGTGTCCTGTGGCTGGGCCTCAGTGCCGGGAAAGACAGAACAAGGGGGTCATTTGAAGGGGTTTATAGCCGATCTTGACCTTCCAGACTGTGCCCAAATTTCAACTTTAATCAGAGACCTCCGGGCCTGAGCACAATGAGCCGATCTCCTAAGCAAAAATCAAAATGCAGAATCTGATAAAATTCAAATATATGTAGATAGACAAGCAAGAAACGTAAATAAGTTGATGCCACTGGAGGGTTTAAAACGATGTCTACTGTGTAGGAACCAGGAAGAGGTGATTCTGGCTGGCGGTCGGAGTGATCTTGGAGAGTGCCACTTGACAATGTCACACCCACGCACCCGCTGGCTTGCCGCTGGTCTTTGGTTCCGAGGCTTTCCTTTGGACGCTCGATGGGACCTGTGCCTCGTCCCCAGTTCAAACCTCTCATGAACCCCCTTCACTGTGCCCAGGCCCTTGGGCTTGGTCTGAGTGAACACCTTGCCCCTCACCTCCTGGTGCAGACTTTTCTGCCCAGGACACCTTCAGTGGCCCCTGTCCACTGGCACCGGCTCACAGCAATATCATTCTGGGACCTCACTGGATTGTTCCTTCAAGACACCTGGGAGCTGGGTGGCTCAGCTGGTTAAACATCTGACTTCAGCTCAGGTCATGATGTCACAGTTCTTGGATTGAGCCCCGTGTCTGGCTCTGTGCTGACAGCTCAGAGCCTGGAGCCTGCTTCGGATTCTGTGTCTCCCTCTCACTCTGCTCCTCCCCTGCTTGAGCTCTCTCTCTCTCTCTCTCTCTCTCTCTCTCTCTCTCTCTCAAAAATAATCATTAAAAAAAGAGATGCCTAGGAGTTAAGTGGACATAATGATACTGATCTGATGGTTTTAGGGTCCCAGACCCCGGACAGACTGACAGCCACGTCTGGGAGAAGCAGGGACCTTTCTGGGATCTGTCTGCTTGGCGGGGCCGGCCCGTGCCAGGCAGGAGCCGGGGCAAGCTCCAATGCGTTATTTATAAAATACTGATGATCCCAACTTTTCAGCGACAAGGAGGAGGGTGGCGGAGGGAGGGGCACGCATGTATCAACAACCAGGAGTGCGCTACCTTTACCTTTTCATTTTTTTATTTGTACAAAAACGGTAAAATGTTTTTACAGGCTAAGCCGACGGTGCTCGAAAGCTGAATTAGAGCGTCCTTAATTAATATGTCAGAATATAAGAAATGATGAAAATATGTATAATTAAATTCTTGCACTAAAACAGGATTCGAAAATGTGACAAAAATAGCAGCACCGCTTTTTTTTTCTTTTTTCCCCTCTCCCTCCCGACCCCCTCCCTCGCCCCTTTCTCCAGAATAATAATAATAATAATAATAATGGAAGCGCCTTGGCTGTGGCAGCTGCTGCCTGTGTCGACCTCAAAGCGGGACTGGGTTGTGAGAGCTGACAGCCTGGCCACCCCCAAAATTAGACACAAATTGTCGAGATTAAAAATTCTCCCCCAATCAGGTGCTGGCTGCCTTATTTTCATACGAAGATGCCGCAGGCCGTGTGCGGTGACAGCTGGGCACGTTGGTTCCCACACAGGCTCGCGCGGTGATAGGGCTGTAGGAGACAGGTGCTCGGCAAAGCCGACATCGAGAATAAATATACACTCATGCAGCGCGGGGCCGATCCTGACGGTTGTTTACTTACTTACTTACTTACTTACTTACTTACTTACTCCCTGACTTACTTTAGCTCCCGTTGTCCTGCGAAGGTGTCCCTGGGGTTGACCCTGCAGGTCGACTACGTGACTGACCTGGGGTGAGCCAGGACGCACTGGGGCCTGTTCCCAAATCCCAAGCATGGCCGGAGGGGCGGGGCTTACAGGACCTCGTCTCCCTTTCGCCAGAAAGTCCTGGGGACAGAGATGCCTGTGTTTTCTTTGTTTTATTTTTCCCCTTGGGATGGAGAAGCTTGGGGCATCCTGAGACCAAGTGACTCAGACACAGGGATGCAGGTATCTGCTCCTTTGGGAAACAAAAAGGAAAAAAATCCCTTTCGGATCCCTGGAGGCCGAGAGTAATGAGACAGAATGTTTTTGGTTTAACTGGGGTGGGGGTTGGGCTATCGGAGAGATGTTTTTGTGGGGTGTTTCTGTCTACCTTCCCCTTGTGAGTGGTGACTCCCCCACATGGCCCTATGGGGAAGCCAAGGCCAAGCCCTGTTCCTGGGACGAAAGTGCACCTTTGAGGGGTCAGCGGGGGAGGTGGTGGGGAGGCCAGCATCTTTGTGAGCCGACATCTGCTCAGTGTGTGTGAACCCAGGCGGTCCAGGGCACCCTGACAGGTGTCGGCTTTGGAGACCGGCTGAGCGTCAAACCCTGATTTTGTTACCTGGTCTCAGACCACAGGCCAGGCTTCGAATCTGTCATCTGTAAAATGGGAATAATACTCCCTACCTTGGAGGGATGTTAGAAATTAAATAAGAGAACATAGGCAAATCTCTGAGCAGATACAGAGAGGCGGTCCCCAGATAGCCCCACCACAAAGGGGTCAGCAGACTGGCCCGGCTCCCAGACCCACATGCCGTCTCTCCAGAGACTGCATCTCTGGCCCTGGAGATTGGCAGAGGTGCTCGGCGCGGGTCACCTGCCACCGTGTCCCTGCGGAGCTGTGTTCCTTGCAGGGTGGGGCTAGCTTCTTTGCCGGGCCCATATCCAGTGTAGCTTGTCTGTCTGCTGGCTCTCCTGCTCCTTCCTTTCCCAGGTACTCATCTGTCATGAGCACCTTGTTCCCAAACCCCACATCGGCATCTGCGTTCTGCAGATCCAGACCCCGGACCGGATCGCTGCTCCATCCCAGCTCGGAGTGAGCGGTCCAGCTGGGGGCTCACACCTGCCATCTCAGCCTCCCAGAGACGCCACCCTGGAGAGAGTCCCCGCTAAGGAGGTGGGCTCCCCCCCCCCACCTTGTGCTGTCCCGTTCCTGAAGAAATGCCGCATCCCCTGGGTGGGCCTGGGTTGCTGGGAGCCTGTGGGGGAAAAGAAAGAAAGACAGAAGGAGAAAGAGAGACAGAAAGAAAATGTTTCTTGGGCACATCCTGGGGTGGGGAACTGAGAGCACTCCGGTTCCTGGAGAAATGTGCTCAGCGAGGTGGAGATGCCCTCTCAGCCCCCTGGGGGTCAAGTCCTGATTATCCCTCGGGATTCCGGAGTCCCTTGATGTCAGGAAGAAAAAAGGGCGCCTGGTTGAGCATCCGACTTCGGCTCAGATCATGGTCTCGTGGTTCATGGGTTCCAGCCCCACATTGGGATTTGTGCAGACAGCTCAGAGCCTGGAGCTGCTTCGGATTCTGTGTGTGTGTGTGTGTGTGTCTGCCCTTCCCCAGCTCTCTCTCTCTCTCTCTCTCTCAAAAATAAACAAACATTAAACATTTTTTAGAAAGAAGGAAAGGGCACAGAAATCTGTTTCATGCTGGATGCTGCTGTGAGTAAAGCTTCTCAGTTCTGACTAAATATCCTGCTACGGATCCAATGCCAACTCCACCATATTTACTAATGGAGAGTTCTCTACCCTCAGTTTCGGGGGTGTCTCACAGAGCTGAGGTGTGGACAGCATTGTCCATGGGCCCCGGGTGGAAGGACCACGACAGAGCTCTCTCTCTGCCTGCTGCAAAGACAGGGGTCCGGAGACTTCCAAGTAATCGAAGGGGCTGCCAGCTTCCTTCTGCCTGCTGTGCATCTTTGGACGACTGCATTAGCTTCTCTGAGTAGGAGTCGTCATCTCTTTTGTCAAGTTGATGGCAGACAGTCTAGGAGTCTAGGTTTCTTCTCCCAACTCTGAGCTTTTTACCTACAGCCAATGCCATTCACTGCGCATTCCCTGCTGGCTGCTCTCTGCTCCCTCCCCCCCATGACATCAGCACACTGCCACGGGCATTCAAAAAATAGCTGAGTGTGTTGGATGGGGTGGGGGTGGGGCACATATTCCCACTCTGCAAGAACTGTGTTTTTCTGGGGACCTGCCACCTTATGTGAATGAGGGAGACAGATGAACAGCTGTGTCTGTTCAAGGGAAAGTGTCAGGTCCTGTTTCTTTGAGTTCAACACAAATCAGGTCAGCCCAGGTCCAGTGCATTCCATGTTGTGTTCCAGGATTTGTCTCTGGGTGTTTTTTTAAATTTTTTATGTTTATTTATTTCTGAGAGAGAGAGAGAGAGAGAGAGAGAGCGAGAGAGAGAGAGAGAGAGAGAGAGAGAGCAAGTGATGGAGGAGCAGAGAGAGAGAGGGAGACAGAGAATCGGAAGCAGGCTCCAGGCTCTGAGCTGTCAGCACAGAGCCCAACATGGGGCTTGAACTCATGAGCCCTGAGATCATGACCTGAGCCCACTGAGCCACCCAGGGCCCCATCTGTGTTCTGTAACCTCACTTGAAGGGTTCTCAGAATCCCCAACCTTGTGCTATCAAGAGTGCTCTCTGCAGCTGGCCGGCACTTCCCCCACCGCAGAATGTTCTGCACTGACTGTCGCTGTCGCTCCCCAGGCAGCCATCCCTAGCTGGCCAGTCATTTCTCCAGAACTCTGGAACCCATTCCTTCACGAGGTCAGCCTGTCCAGGACCACTGTGGATGGTGCTGCTTCTGGAACACAGGACTGTGATTGCTACACACAAGTTTGTGGGGACCTTCAAAGCACTTTCTGGGTCCTCTTTTCAGAAAGGGCAGGGATTCTCTGAGGAAACGGTTCATCCTGTTTCACGGATGCTGTGAGCCATGTAACTGATCCTGTCCCCCCACTGGAAAACCCAAGGCCCCGTGTGACTTCCAGGAAGGATCCAGAAGGATCCGGAGCTTTCTTGTGGTTACTAACTTCACCCCCGTCCAATAACATTTCTCCTGCAGTGTTTTCCAGGTCACCTCAATCCCTGACTCTTCTGTTTTGTCATTCCAGGTGCCTTTTTGCAAGCTTTGGGCAAGTCCCCTGGGGGGTGAGGTGGAGCGCGTGTAAACGATGGGATGGCCTCACACATGATTGTTGATGGCTTTTGAAGTTTTCACAGAGGGGCTGGATGCTTCAGCTGGTGTGGCCGGCTGGCTCTGCTTCCACACTTCCGTCCAAGGCAGAGAGGCTTTGTCAGTAGCAGGAAGAAAGATGAGGGAGTTTGCAATGAGGCTGAGGCACCTTGTGTTGGGTCTCCCTCCACGTGGTAGGAGTGCGCCCCTGGTATTCAAAGTGTCCAAAGGGCTGCCCCAGAGGGCAAACCTCGTAAGAGACTTGGGAGGCACTGGCCCTCGAGTTGTCCTCAGACAGGGAAGCTGCCCGTGTGGGCTCGGAGGTGGAGAACTAGCCCGTTGCTGGTGGACAGGTACTCATGCTCAGCCCTGCTCCTTGGTCCCACAGGAGCTTCCAAGAGACGAGGCGTCAGGGGTCCTCATGGGCGCTCCCTTGGACCCATGAAACCCAGGCTCTGGGGCCGGGGAGAAGGGCACAGGACTCATCAGTGTGCCGCCCTTCGATCTGGGGCCGAGTAATGCCCACGATGGAGGAGGGCACGGGAACGTCACAGGCGGGAGAGAGATGTACAGCAACTGTGGTATTCTGTTACTTGCGTTTGTGGGTGGTCTGTCTCTCTCACTGGACTGGATACGCAGATCCTCTGTGCTCTAGGAGTGGAAAGATGACACTCGTCTGTCTGGTTTTCCAGCATATCCCTGGTGCCCAGAACAGTACTTGGCTTATAATAGGTGCTCAATAAATATTTGTGAAAGGAAGGAAGCGGGGAGGGTGAGAGGGTGGGAGGGAGGGAGGAAGGAGAGAAAGGAAAGGGACGTTTTGGCCAGAATCCACCAGCACAGAGGTAGGAATGTATCCAGATATCAGAAGTATATGTTACTGTATCAAATGTGTCCAACAGAAGTGCAAGCTATGTTTCAGAGGAATTCAAGGAGAGAGATGAGGGACTCATTTCAGGCAGAACCAGAGAAGACTTCTCAGATGAGGTGACTTTTTTTTTAAATTGGATTTTGAAAGTGGAAGAAGCACATTTACCTCTTTCTAAAAATATATATTTTTATTTATCAGCAGAATATTTTCTCATTAGAGAAAAATTGGAAGATGTAGATGAGTATAAACATGAAAATTAAATCTCTCGTAAATGCATCACCCCATCAAAACCCACTGCTAGAA
Source organism: Suricata suricatta (assembly GCF_006229205.1). Lineage (NCBI taxonomy): Eukaryota > Metazoa > Chordata > Mammalia > Carnivora > Herpestidae > Suricata > Suricata suricatta. The sequence continues at coordinate 6,233,438 of NC_043708.1, read as the reverse complement.
CCATGGGGTGTGGTTTATTCCATTCTTGTTTTTCTCTGTATTTTTCCCATAACTGAAGCCAGAATTTTTGCATTGTTGATACTTTCATCCATCCTATATAGTATACATTTTTCAATACTTTAACTATTGCAAAACATTTTTAATAGCTGTAACTAGTCCATCACAATGATATTTCCTAATTTCCCTGGCCATTTACAATTGTTTGCTATCTATATTGGCGAAATTTTTGTTATTGTGCATAAGGAGTTGGGAGATGATTTTTTAAAAAATGTTATTGTTTATTTATTTTATTTTGAGAAACAGCATGAGCAGGGGAGGAGCAGAGACAGGAAGAAAGTGAGAGAGAATCCCAAGCAGGCTTCATGTTCAGCCCAGTGGAGGACTCAGTTCTCTGTGAGATCATGACCTGAGTCAAAATCAGGAGTTGGACCTTTAAACACCTGAGTTGCCCAGGCACCAAGAGAGATGTCTTTTGTTTTAAATAATTTTAATGTTTATTTATTTTTGAGAGAGAGAGAGAGAGAGAGAGAGAGAGAGGCAAAGTGTGAGTGGGGGAGGGTCAGAGAGAGAGGGAGACACAGAATCTGAAGCAGGCTCCAGGCTCTGAGCTGTCAGCACAGAGCCTGACATGGGGCTTGAACTCATGTACGGTGAAATCATGACATGAGCCAAAGTCAGATGCTTAACTGAAGGAGCTGCCCAGGCACCCTGGGAGACATCTTTATATAGAATGATTCACCTTTGGATTCTTTCCTTACAATGACAAATCAAAGTGAAATTACTGGGTCATGTGAATATGTACTTTCAGACTTAATGAAGAGGAGGACGGGCAGGAGGAGTCTCAGAACTTGGGGAAGATTTGCAGAGTCAGTTGTCTTTACATCCTGTGTGGAGAGAGGAGTCGGGAGCTGTGGTGTGGTGCTCATGGGAAGGTTGGTGAGGGTTTAGAGAGGACAGTGGTTGTCACGGTGACGGTGGGTGATGGCAGCGAGCACAGTGGTGGCACCGCTGGTGGTGGTGCTACTGGCGTTGACGTACGTTGTCTTATTGGAAACATCACAGCAAATATGACCAAGAGAGAACTTTCTTTGGCTTTTTTTCCCATCTACCCAATTTCAGGGCAGTTGAGGACATTCTGTCGATGATAGCCTCTGCTGAGATGGAAGGAGTCCTTTATTAGATGGGATTACAATAATAATTTGGAAAAACAAGGTCCTTGGACGACATTCACAAAAGGCAGTGCAAAAGGTGCAAACCTTCACCCTGTCCCAGTAAATGGGGTTGGTCTCACTGCTGCTTGTGACCCTGAGCTTGCAAAATCACAGCTTTTAAGGGCAAAAATGTTGTGTATTAAACTGTAGTTCTGGTTAGCTCCGAATTGTAACCAGATCATTTTTTGTATCCATCCTGCAGACGGATGCAACCCTGCAGGGCATGAATCCCTTCCTCTTGTTCCACCTGTTTCTCTATTTCAGGGACCAGTGGACGATGGTCCATGAGCCAAATCTAGCCCACGGCCTGCTTTTACATGGCCCAAGCTAAGTATGGTCTTTATATCCTGGAAGATCAAGGAAAAAAAATTTTTTAAATAAGAATATTGTGTGACCCATGAAAATTACATGGCATTTAAATTTTAGTGTCTATAAATAACGTTTAATTGGAACACTGTTACCCTCATTCGCTGAAGTATTGTCCATGGCTGCTGTTGGTGCTACCTTGGCAGAACTGAGTGTTTCTGACAGAGGCAATATGACCCGCAAAGCCTGAAGTATTCATTATCTGGCCCTTCACAGAGAAAGTTTGCCAAGCTTTGCAATAGGCCACATCCAGGTAAGCAAGATGCCGTGGGGGAGCCGGGCATGGATTTGCGTTGCAAACCAACATGAGTAGGGGCCCTGGATTTGGTTCTGACGTGTCTCTCTTAAACTGCTTCCATCTCAGACCCGGGGAAATAATACTTGCATCATAAACGGGACCGGCATTGCTTAAAAATTTTAGTACTATGGAAATGCAGGGCACCAGGTCCTACTTAATCAAGTTGAACTTAACCTTTTGCCTTGAGCTTCCTGGTAGCCAGATGGAAAAGGGCAAGATGTTTATAATTCTTGTGGTCCAAAAGAAGTAGAGTTCTTCTGGCCAAACAGACTATTGTCTTGATTCACACGCCGAGAGAATGATTTTCATATGAGATTTCAGAAAAGGACATGCATAGGACCTCAATGACGCCTCAGTGATGATGCTCACAGTCTTTAACAGTCCTTGCTGTCCTTTGCCTTAAGGAAATATAAGATCACAAAGCCAAAGACCATTTGATAAAAACAATTCTCAGTTGGGCAAAGATGGTATGGACTAAATACCAGAGGCCAGTGATTCCATTTGCTTGAGAGATAAACCCCCAAAGGTAGATTGCCCACAAGTTTTTTTAAAAAGCCTTTATAACTATCATTTCTCTTGTATGCTTTAAAATTAAAAAAACAAGTGTTCTATCTCTCCCTTTCTATCTTCAAGCCCAAGAGGCCTCGGTGATGGGCTGTGAGGCTGAGGGGTGGGCTGCAGAGAAGAGGGACCCAACATTCCCATCCGCAAGCATTTAACCCAACACCCAGGCTTGACTTGCAAACGCAAATAAATCATACTGTATTTTCAATTAGTTTGCACTCTTACTAGCTGCTGTCCTGAGTAATTAGGAAAACAATTCACATTCAGCCAGGAGCCGATCTGAAGTGTTATCCCTGGAATAATTATCTGTCTGCAGCTCGCTGTCTCTGTTCCTCTCGGGTCAGCTGGCTGCAGGAGGACACCCTGAGAGCAGTAATGAGCTCTCATTGAAGATGTTAAAAAGCTTGTATTGATCTGTTTGTCCAAGAAGGAGATATTTAAGCCTCTCTGCGGAGGGCAGGAGAGACAGCGAACCCCATCACAGGGGCTTTTAGCAGGCCTGGCTGCCCCCGCCTCCCATATCCCCACCCTGGCAGGTCGCCATCCGCGGGTCAGACTTCCAACCCACCACAGGATTTATCCCCGGCCCTCAGTGCCACTCAGCCCGTATTTAGGTTCTGTGTGTGTGTGTGTGTGTGTGTGTGTGTGTGTGTGTGAGAGAGAGAGAGAGAGAGAGAGAGAAAGAGAGAGAGAGGGAGAAGAGGAAGAAAGTGTGAATCCCTCGCCCTCTACCAATGTAAATGAACGGATGCGTAAGCGAATGAGCTGGGTGAATAAGGCAGAAGAGCGTCTCTTACTCTTGAACACCAGCTACAAGATGTAGAAGGAATCGGACTGTCACCATTTGGCAACTTTTGTAGGAAAAACGAATCCAGGCAAGAAATAGCACCAACGTTCGATGAGAAACAGGATATTTGCATACCCTCAGGATAGCTAATAACCAGATATTCTTAGTGAAAATGGAAAGAAAATGGGCGCCTGGGTGGCTCCGTTCCTTGAGTGTCTGACTTCGGTTCAAGTCACGGTCTCACGGCTTGTAGATCTGAGCCCCGTGTCGAGCTCTGTGCTGACAGCTCAGAGCCTGGAGCTGCTTCCGATTCTGTGTCTCCATCTCTTTCTGCCTCTCTCCCTCTGTTTCTCTGTCACTCTGTCTGTCTCTCTCTCTCTCTCTCAAAAAATAAATAAACATTAAAAATTTAAAAAGAAAAGAAAAGGGAAAGAAAAGAGTAACTTCACAGTGGAGAAACTGGTGGCCGCTGTCTGAACCAAGTGATCAAAGGTGACATCAACAGTAAGGGGACAGATTGTCCTGACCCATCTCCTGGCACCCTGTGAGGAGGACATCACATGGCTTCTGCAGCATTCCCGCCAGACATAAGAGACCTGAACTGAATGACCGGGACACTGCAGATGAACTCTGCCGATATTTCACTAAACACCGACTCATGAAAGGCAAAGACAGACTGCAGAATGAGTGGGGCCCGGTGAGCGCGACTAAAGAGACTAGACAACCGATTGGAATGTGGTGGCTCTGGTCCTGCGCCAAAAAAAGTAACTTTATTTTGCTCTAAAGGACAAACAGTACTGGGACCATTGGTAAAATCTGAATACAGTGTGTGGCTGGGAGTGAGTGCTGCCTTGGTGTTAGTCTCCTGCTCTGATCCTTGTCTGTTTGGGGGGAAACGCACCTTGAGGTATTTGGGGGTAAAGGAGCTCAGGTCTATAATGTATTGTCAAACGAATCAGGGAAACAAATCCATCCATCCATCCATCTACAGGCATTGTGGTAAATACTAACTTAGGGTATCTGGGTAAAGGGCATATAGGAATTGTTTGCATTATTCTTGCAACTTTTCTGTAACTCAAGTATTTTTTTAAGTGGTTTTTAAAAGAGAAGAGAGAAAGGAGGAAGGAAGGCAGGGAGAGAGGGGGAAGTAACATCCTGGGGCCCCCCCCAGACTTTCCCAATAAAGGACACTGGGATCTGTGGGAAGGATTTAAGAGGGCCATCTCGCAGTGAGGACCCCACAGCCTGAGCCCTGACTCATGTGTGTTCAGTCCCACAGACTGCTGGGAATAGCCTTGAGCTGGGAGACAGAGGAAGAGGAGTCTGGCCCCAGCCCTGCTCTGGAGGACCTGCGCAGCCCAACGGGAGTCCTTACCCTTCCCCGGGCTCCAGGTCGCCTACCTACAGTTAGGCGTGGAGTGCTGACATCTCTGTGGAGCTATAGACTCTTTTGGAGTTAGAATAACGCAGTGGGCTGGGGCAGATGCTTTATGTGCTGGGCAGCCACACTGGCCGAAACAGAAAAGGGGATAGCGGCACAGGGATACAACAAGAGCATAGACACAAAGCCAGAGCACCTCGGTCTGCATTCGGACTCCAGCAGGGACCAGTCGCACAACTGTGGAAAATCAGGTCACGTCTCTGAGCCTCAGGGCCTGCGTCTCTGGAAGGAAGGCACAGATGCCGGCCGGCACACATGCGCTCACAATCACACTAAATGGCACCTGGACTGGAAGATCTTGTACCTGGGAAGCAGGTGAGGGGCCCCAGGGAGATGAGGCAGCTGGAAGCAGGTCTCAGTTGGCACTTGCTTTGGCGTCGGACAGATAGGAGTTTGATTTCCTGGATCTGCTAGTTGGTAATCACTTAACTCGCTGAGCCTTGGTTTGCTTATCTGGGAAGTGGAGACGCTGTGGTCTGTCCCGCTGTGTCCTTGGAGGCATCAGGGTAGCAACAAGTGCAGATGCTCCGGAAAGAACAAGCACTTTGGCGAGGCTGGCTCCTTCACGTCCCACCCCGACCCTCCGCCCCCTCCCCCTCCCCCCCAAAGACAAGACCACCATTACTGTATTGGCTAGTCGGTGTCGGAACAATTACATCTTTGTCCCAGGGTCTTACCTAAACATCGGATCAGATTCTATTGACGTGACAACCCACCCCCTCCCATCTGCCAGCTGAGAATATTGTGTGCTCAAGTGCTGATTTGTCTTTCTCAGAATAAAGGCGAGCCCCCAACTGCATTCTCAGGGTGGCTTCTGAGAGGCGCCCGGTTAATGGTCTGGAGGGCACAGGAGCAGGTGAGCCCATAGGCGCTGAGAACATACCTTTTGTCTCCTGAGAGGTCAACCAGCCTTGCGGCCCTAATTAAGAGCTTATATCAGAGACCCATCTGCCCGACTTCACTATAGCTCATCCCGGAAAATGTATTCCTTTGTCTCCCCCTGGCCTGAGTATGCGGTTCTGTCAAAAGGTCACTGTTATGGAGCGTGGGACAGGGGCGGGGGTGAGGACGGTGGGAGGGAGGGCTGTGGTCAGCCCTGGTGGGAACGGACAGCTTCACCAGTAGGCGCAGAGGCGAGCAAATTAACAATAATAATAATGAATAAATAAAACCTTCCGCCAAGAGCAGGCACATTTGGACCAAACAATAGTTGCAACCTTTTGAGAGGGGCAGTTCCTATCAAATAATGACGTGTTATTGATATGGTAATTTTTATATTAACAAATGTATGCTGGAAATGCTGTGATTTATTTTTTTTCCCTTGGAGGGGAAAAAAAAGTAGCTTGCATGCAGCATCAATAATGATATGCTAATGACCTGTTTCCAAATTTAGAGTTAAAAAATTTAATTGGCAAATCTCAGATAGAGTGGAGAAGATAGCATTCTTGGTTGTGACCCAGTTTTAAGGTCCAAATGGAAGGTTTGGTAAATTTAAATTCTGAGCCCCCATGTAGAAGAGATCCGGGTAAGGGCTTTAGTCAGGGGGTTGTAGATTAATTATACTATGGGCTCTGGGTCTATCTCAGATTTAGAGAATCCTAGTTTGATAAGAAATATCCAGAAATGTAAACTGGGACTGCTGCTTCCCCTTGCAGCTGAGTGCACACGATATGTGCACACACACGTGTACACACACGCACACACCTGCATATACCCACACATACACAGGAAGCAGAAAGAAAGCTAAGGAAACCGTCAAAAATCGCTTTTGAAGCAAAGGGGCTGCTTTGTTGATGGAAACAGGTGAGCTGGCTTTGTTATCATTAAAAAGGTTTTTAAAATATTTATTTATTTTTGAGAGAGAAAGAGATAGAGCAAGAGTAGAGGAGGGAGAGAAAAAGAGAGAGGTAGACACAGAATCCAAAGCAGACTCCAGGCTCTGAGCTGTTAGCACAGAGCCCCAGGTGGGGCTCAAACTCGGAAAACCGCGAGATCATGACCAGAGCCCAAGTTGGACGCTTAACTGACTGAGCCACCCAGGTGCCCTCATTTTTAAATTTTTGTTTAGTTAGTCAGTTGTAAGTTTTTAAATAATTTATTTACTTACTTGTTTGTTTTTGAGAAGGTGAGAAAGAAAGGGGCAAAGGGAGAAAGAGAATCCCAAGTAGGCTCCACAGCCACATAGAGCCCAACACAGGGCTCAGTCTTTCAACTGTGAGATCGTGACCTGAGCGGAAATCAAGAGTCATATGCTTAACCGGCTGAGCCACCCAGGAGCCCCTTTGTTATGATTTTTAAAAATAATTTCTTTTTTTTAATTAAAAATTTTTTTAAATTTATTTTTGAGAGACAGAGAGAGACAGTGCGAGCAGGGGAGGGTCAGAGAGAGAGGGAGATACAGAATCCAAAGCAGGCTCTAGGCTCTGAGCTAGCTGTCAGCACAGAGCCCGTCATGGGGTTTGAACCCACAAACTGTGAGATCATGACCTGAGCCAAAGCCAGATGCTTAACTGACTGAGCCCCAAAAATAATTTCTGAACCTATATTCCTTTTCTCTACAACCTGGAGTAAAAGATATTTTCTCATGTGACAGACTGAATGCACTTGGCCAATTCAATTTCCAACAAGGTGGAAATATTACACAATATTTAAAGGGAAAGAAAAGGAAATCTTTTAGACAATAATGAATCATGGCATGGTGGGTCTCCCTCTACTTCTTTAAGGTTTCTCACTTTTCCCTGTTCTTCCTCCCTCTTTCTTTTATTATTTTCCCTGCATTCTTTCTAAAATGTTTTTGATGTTTTATTTCTGAGAGAGAGTGAAAGTGGGGGAAGATCAGAGAGATAAGGGGGGAGAGGACCCAAAGCAGGCTCCAGGCTCCTTACTGACAGCAGAGAGCCTGATGTGAGGCTCGAACTCATGAACCATGAGATCATGACCTGAGCCAGAGTCTGATGCTCAACTGACTGAGCCACCCGGGTACTCCTTCCCTTCCTTTTTTTCTATATCTATTGTCTGCATTCCCTCCTGGGCAGACCCTGTCCTCTGTATTCTATTTCTGGCTCCCTCCCCCTCTTTCCCTCCTTCTCCCCTTGCTCTGTCCCCTCTCCCTTCATTTCTATCTTTTCTGCACCAAAATAGGAGGAAAGTGACTTCCTGACTAACCAGAAGGGCAGTGGCCATCCTGGGCTGGGTATCTGTACTTGTGATGAATCTCTACAAACTGTTGGTCAAAGACAAACCCCTGATTGGCTTAGAAAGTCTTTTGACTGTGCCAGGGTCACATTTTCTTTATTGTTGAAAAGAGTCCCATGAAGAGACCTGGAAATTCTGAGGACCTGTCTCAGTCGTGGGCTACAGGTTTTTATCCTGGGGTTTGATCCATGCACTGGGGGTGGAGGAGGTCCACTTTAGGGAGTGTCCTTTGGCAGAGGGTATTTTAATAGAGACCTTAGCCAAGACTAGGAACTTCTCTGGTCATTTGCCTCTTTCCACTGAACCGTTTGGAGTTGGGGGGGAAAGTCAGTTCTCAAAGTTTCAGTTCATAGAATGACACTATATGTCGATGATGGCAGTATTTCTAAAGAAGCATATAATATATAATTGCAAAAGTTTAAAGGCTGTACCTTGTGTTGAGAATCCAAATCCAAATGAGCTGCCCTTACTTTGTGTTTCTGGAGCAGCTGGCATCATGCAGCTCTCCACCCTGCCCCTCCCCACAGAAATTTGTTACCTGATTGTCTTCCTCATTTGGAGTGTGAGCAATGTGAAGTCAAGAATCTTGCTCTTTTGATAGCATTTGATCAACACCAGCCAAGCCCTGTTGTCTTGGGCATGGTGGAACCAACCAGACACAGTTTCTACTTCTGCAGGGTTTACGTGCTCAGGGCAGAGAGTGTGGAACAGATTGAGATTCCACATTATTGAGTCCCCAGGGTATAGCACCGTGTCCGGCACATTGCAGGTGCTCCAGAGATGCTTCCTGAATGTTTGAATGCATAAATAAAATAATCTATGAGCAAAATGATTAGCATCGATAAAGCAATGTGTCACCTCTGTATATAAACTACACGGGGACTATTAGTTCTATTCACTGATAAGGAAACTTGGACAGGGGTGAGTTTGTGCAGAGAACAGAAGGTGGAGGAGCCGGGCTCCTTACCCCTCACCTCTCTTCCAAGCAGCAGATCCAGCTTGGCTTCTGGAATGTTGTCAGTGACAAAGGGGACTTATTATTTACACTACGAGCTTGTGTCCTTGCTAAGTGTTTTCTGGTTATTTACTGGAGGGTTGATGAAGCAAACAAGGAAAATGACAGGGTACTTTTTTTCTTAATTCATTTTAATGTCTGGGTCTTGGTGTCCTGGTGGCAGCTCCAAGGATCCATTTGTCTGTCACCGTGCACTAAATGTTGGAGAAATGATGCATGCTCTAGTGCCAGGGCTGAGGAAAGAGAGGGGGGTGGAACACTGGATATCAGGACCAGAGTCCTGCTGCTGGAGTACAGGAGCCAGGGAAAGAGGGGCAGGAGGAGATGATGGCACGAGATGGATAAGTGGGAGAGGAGGAGCACCCCACCACTATGAAAGACAGGAAGTCATTGTAGAACGAGGAAACACATGCTGAGCTGAGAATCGCATAGGGTGCAAGCTTCCCTTATCCACAGCTTAATTAATATTCAGGGAGGCGGCAGGTGCATACTAAAGAATATGACCTTGGCATCCCAGATTCAAGTTCACGTGTAACTGCTTCCTAACTATGCCATTGTAGGCAAGACATTGAATCTGTCTGTGCCTAGGATTCCCCATGCTTACAAATGGGATAAAAAAAAGACCTACTTCTAAAGGTTACTATGATATTCATCAAGTGACTAGCTCTGTGTCAATGTCCAGTGGTCCTTCTTACTGGCCAATGAGAATATGTGGCCTTCATCTCCACTCCCTACAGTTTACACCTGGTGGCCCTAATATCACAACCACCCTCAAACCTGTGATGTTCAATTAATAGCCACCAGGTACATTCACTAACAAGCGATTCAGTGTGGTGTGTGGAATTGAGATGTGCTGGAGGTGTGAAACACACACAGGCGTGTGGAGATTTCGTACAAGAACAAGAATATGAACTATTCCATCTATAATGTTTATATTGATTATAGGTTGAGATGACGAGACTGTGAATATATTAAGTTAAAGAAAAAATACCGTTCCTTAGAGTAGGAAACCCTACCTGTTGTTGCTTTTCCTTCCAGACTTAAAACGCGGTGGCCCATGGCATTAGTTTCATGTATGAGTTAGATCTGTGTTCCCTGCGGATGCTCATCTTGCTTTTGATTATTGTCATGTCTTCTTTGCTCTTCTCTTTTAAAAAACCTACTCAGCCCATGCCGTGTTTGGAGGGTAGATGGGCAAACTGAACTCCAAAGTGTGGACTCGCCATGCCATCTTGCACTGAAGTCGCCATGCCCTTCACTATTGGACCAAAGCTCTTGGACCCAGACAGAGGCTGCACCTTTTGGTAAATGATATATAGAGACAGTCTGGATGAATATTAACTGTGAAAGGTGTGCATTATTCATTTCTGGTTCAAGGTGACAAGGTTAAGCCTGATAGCATCCTTTTAGTGGTATTAGGCTGTGATAAGTCACCTGGCACCATTGCCCTGTTATCTGATGTCTCTGACGCTCAGTGTAAATACTCAGTGTCCAAGCAGGGGCTCTCTAGGGTGTGAGTACTTAAAAGGAATGTATTTGAAAATTTACAATGAGAGACAGCCTGGGAAATTTCCATTCTGACTGCCTTTCTCCCACTCCCTTTGTTTTTTCCTCATGTTGAAGGATAATGAAGGGGTTTAATGGATCTCTGTATTATGCATGAATATTTGAACAAATAAATGAAGAAATAAAGAATGGAGGAATGAATAGATGAATTGATAAGTGAATGAGTTAATGATCCAATCAATTTCTGGATAAGTGGATGGATGGGTAGATCAATGGAAAGGTTGAGTAAAATATCGAATGTATACATTTCTGTATAATTGGATGTCTACCTGGAAAAACTAACTGGCTAACTGGTGAGCTTGATGAGCTAGCCAGATGGAAGGATGATGGATGAAGGAGTATATGAATGAACAGATGAGTGAATGAATGGTTGGATGGAGAGGTGAAAGGAGAGATAGATGAGTCCAAGGTAGTATTTTTAGGTGAGACTTTTTCTGGTATCTTTATCTTCCCACACTTGACATTTATTTTCCTCTTTCTGCTCCGTTTTTCTCTCTTAGTACTTATTACTATAAACTATATGAGATACTTTTTGTTGTTGTTGTTAATGGCTATCTTCACTGAACGTGAACATCAGGATGACCAGGAACAGCTCTATTTTATGTACTGCTACGCCTGGCCTGAGAGCCTTCATGAAGGCTTGTAGTAAGCACTCAGTAAATACTGGATGAAGGGATGAATAAAGACTATATAGGTAACTAGATAGAAGACAGATAAAGATGTATCAAGATACCAATAGCATACAGACAAATGTTCAGAAAGAACATGAGACTGGGGGACTAAGCCCCAGAGTAATCGGTCAGCTCCACCATTTGCTACCTGTGTTACTTTGGGTTGGTGCCAACCAGGGGTTGGAACTTGTCTGTGTCATTACAGATGTTCAGAACCCACTTCATCTGTCTGTGGGGAGTCCATGGGAAAGAGCACGGAAAGCTGCTGGGTCCATGCTAAATCTCCACTCCCAAGCTGACCACCTCTGGGACCCTAGGGATGTCCAGTGCCTCAGTGAGGGCTCTCCGACACTAACGCCTGCTTTTGCCTCTGAACTTTCCTTGGAAGGGTTGAGGTCCACAGGGATGACATTGAAGTGTAGTGAGAACATTTTAGAACCAGATTAAAAGGCAAGAGTAGTGGGCTATAAACCCAGCTCAGAGGTTCACCTGCTTTATCAAGTCCCATTACTATCCTGGACCTAATTTCTTCTCATCTGTACATTCAAAGGACTGGCTCATGTATTTTGGAAATTCATTTCTGAACATATGTCAAAGCAAACAACGTTGAAGCAATAGCCTTGCAACACAACTGCTGCTATTTTCTATACTCAAAACTGATTTATGGGTTGTGGTGGGAATGTTAAATGAGGAGATGGGGCTGAGGGTGAACATGCATGGCCAAGGCAAGGCTGCCGGAAGTGGGAAGGAGCTGCTACTGACTCTGCTGCAGGTGCTGCTTGGCCTCTTTCCCTAAGTTAGCTTCCTCCCCACCTCCTTCCCTCCTTCCTTCCTTCCTCCCTCCCTTCCTTCCTTCCTTCCTCCCTTCCCTCCTTCCTTCTTCCTTCCTTCCTTCCTTCCTTCCTTCCTTCCTTCCTTCCTTCCTTCCTTCCTTCCTTCCTTTCTTCCCTCCTTCCTTTCTTCCTCCTATCCTCCCTTCCTTCCCTTTTTTCTTCTTCCCTTTATTTTTTCCTTCCTTGCCTCCCTCCCTCCTTCCCTCTCTCCTTCCCTCCATCCTTCTCTCCCCTCTTTCTTTCTTTCTTTCTTTCTTTCTTTCTTTGTTTCTTTCTTTCTTTGTTTCTTTCTTTCTTTCTTTCTTTCTTCTTTTCCTTTTCTTTCTTCTTTTCTTCTTCGTCTTCTTTTTTGGTTTTCCTTTTCTTTTTTCCTTTCTTTTGTTCCCTCCTTCCTTCCATTTCTCTCTCTGTCCTTGCCTTCCTTTCTATCTTTCTTGAACAAAACCTTTATAGAGCCTACTGTGTCACAGGCACTGTTCTTGGTGTTGTAGACACACTAATTTATTTCATTCTTATACTAACTTTCAAGGTCAGTATCAGTGTTCTCATTTTACAGATGAAGACACTGATGCTTAGACAGTCCAAAGACTTGCCAAAATTGGTAAGCAGTGGAACTGGAATTCAAACCTAGGTTGACCCAATTTCAAAATCCATTTTCTTTTTCTGAATATTGGCCTTCTTAAAAGTTAATGAATGAAGGAATGAATGTGAAAAATGAATGAATGAATGAGAGAATGAAAGAAATACAAAAAGTGTGCCACACATACAGTGAGGAAGGAGAAAATTCAGCACAGTGAGATCAGGATGGGAAGATACTTGTTCACATTTCATTTCATCCCTGGGCCTCAGAGGGCTTCATGTTGGGTCTTAACTTTACACTTCTTTTTTTTTTAGTTTATTTATTTAGAACATTGGGGAGGAACAAAGGAAGAGGGAGAGATAGGGAATCCCAAGCAGGTTCTGCACTGTCAGCAAGGAGCCCGATGCAGGACTTGAACTCACGAACCATGAGATCATGACCTCAGCCAAAACCAAGAGTCAGATTCTGAACCAACTGAGCCATCCTGCTGCCCCTTACTTTGGACTTCTATATGTGTGACCCTATTGGCAATTCCACTAATCAGCCAAGAGTGGGACAAAATAGGAACCAGACACCTATGGGCATGAGGGCAACACACAGGTGGTCCTAACTACAGGATCCTGGACTGTGGAATGAGAAGAAACAAAGGAAAACACATTTTCAGCAGGGGTGAAATTGCATCCATGAGGCACTTGGGAGACCCTTCATGAAGGGAGGGTGGAATCCCCACCCCAGTGGTCTCCTCTTTCCTGGAAGTCCAAAGATCAGAGCCACCCTGACTCTGTTTTTGACCAGCATTTGTGGTTCAAGGTTTCCAGCCTGCCCAGGGGGCAGCACAGAGTCCAGGCTCTGGGCGAGGTGTAGACTTGTCCTCTGGGCAATGGCGTGTCATGCTTTTACAGGTGAGTGCTGCACAGAGTGGCATCCTCAGGCCTCCAGAATGATTCCTGTGGAGTTCTCAGGCCTCTGCTCTGCATCTTTCTTTTCCTCCTGCTCTTCTGAGAACAGTGTAATCACCCATTTTGGAAATAAAGGGGCGAGAGACAGTGAAGAGGGCATCAGAGTGAGATCCAGCCTACCTCTACCTGATGGAAAGACTCACGAGGTAAATAAATGCTCATTGCTGTACCCTGTTGAGATTTTCTGGTCATTCATTGCACAACATTCTTGTGACATTATCTACCTGATAGAAAGATAAGCCATACAATCCTGCAAAGGTTAGAGTCCCACACTTTGTGCCTGATGGCTTAGTGTGACAATATTCTGAGAATATTTTCATTTAATAAAAATCCACTTGTTGATTTACAGAAGTAGATTGGTAATATTAAATTTTCACCTACAGAGGAATTTTGGGAACAAATGCTTTGGGGGATCTGTGAAAAAGGTAAAATCCTCCATGTCCCAAATCTCTCTCAGTCCTAAATTTCCATCTCAATAAATTACTTGTGTCACTCCAGTGTCTCTGTTCCTACCCCTCTAGGTTAACCCTCCACCCACACTCTAAATTGACCTTGAATTTTTTGGATAAGAAGACACTTCCTTATTTCATGTTTCCTTTCCATTAGCAAGAGACATTTCCAGGTATGGCTAAAGAAGCTAGGTTCTCAGGATCTCAACCCCTTCTTTTATAAAATGTCCTCAACCACATGGTCAAACTTGATGTCTTCTGAGATGTGTGCAGAGTAATATAATATAATCATAGTATATTCTGGATGCCTGAAATGAATATTTGCTTAGAACTCATTTGGAGTCATCCTTGGATGGTCCTTACTCACTTCTCATCTGCTGCAGTGACTCCCGTAGACCAGGAAGAGGTGAGACAGACATTTCTCACTGGCTGACCCCCAAATGTTTCCCATCTCCATTTTCCCTTTACACATCCCTATAAAACAAACCTATACATGTTTGCTAAGGTGAACTTTTATTTATGCAGCTTCCCTTGAAGCTACGGGTGGTGTTATGGATTGGATCATGTCTCCCAAAAAGATGTGTTGGAGTCCTAACCTCCAGTATTTCTGGACATGACCGTATTTGCAACTGGAATTGTTAAGATTAAAATTAATAAATCACAATGAAGTCATACTGAACCAGGCCAAGTCCAACATGGTCCATGTGCTTATTACAAGGAGGTCAGTATTTGCACAGAGGTGGAGAGAGAAGATGAGGTGTGAGTGGGTGCAGGGAGACCCTGGCAGAGACTGGAGTGATGTTGTTCCAAGTCAAGGAACTGGGGCCACCAGAAGCTGAAAGAAGATAGGGAGCATTCTCCCCTAGAGGCTCTGGAGAGAGCTCAGCCCTGCTGACACAGGAATTTTGGATCTTTGGCCTTCAGAACTATGAGAAAATACATTTCTGTTGTATAAACCTACCTTGTTTGTTACAGCAGCCATAGAAAACCCGTATTGCCCACAACATGGATATTCAGATCAATGACAAAAAGTAAAAGTTGGCTAGAGACTTATGAGAAAGGTTTTGGATTTCTTCTTTTTCTTTTCTTTTCTTTTCTTTTCTTTTCTTTTTTTTCTTTTCTTTTCTTTTCTTAATGTTTATTTTTGAGAGAGAGAGTGAGCAAGGGAGGGACAGAGGTAGAGGGAAACAGGGTATTGGAAAAAGGCTTTGAGCTGTCTACACAGAGCCCAAAGTAGGTCTTGAACCCACAAACCATGAAACCATGACCTGAGATGAAGTTGGATGTTCAATCGACTGAACCATCCATACCTTCCTGGATCTCTGATGAAAAGGAAAGTTGTGACTGGCCCCGTTCATTCCCCCTTCTGTTCATCTTGAACACAGATGTGATGGTTGATTCCAAGAAAGAACAATCTTATAACAAGGTAGCAATAGCTGATTGGCTTGAAATGGAATAGTAGAAAGATATGAAGAGCCTGAGTCTTATTTTTTATTTTTTTTAATGTTTATTGATTGATTTTGAGAGAGAGAAGGCAAGCAAGGGAGAGGCAGAGACAGACGGAAAGAGAATCTCAGGCTGGCTCCACATTCAGCACAGAGCCCAACCCTGGGATCGTGACCTGAGCTGAAATCAAGAGTTGAATACTCATCGGACTGAGCCACTGGGTGCCCTAAAAACTCTGAGTTTTAAATGGTATAGCTGGGCTGCCACTACTCCATCCTGCCCTGCCTATATCAAAAATCGCACTGTGGGGCACCTGGGTGGCTCAGTCAGTTAAGCCTCCAACTTCAGCTCAGGTCAGATCTCACGTTCCTGGGTTTGAGCCCAGTGTCAGGCTCTGCTGACAGCTAGCTCAGAGCCTGGAGCCTGCTTCCGGTTCTTTGTCTCCTTCTCTCTTTGCCTTTCCCCCCTCATGCTCTGTCTTTCTCTGTATCAAAAATAAATAAAAACATTTAAAAAATTCAAAAAAGATCACACTGTGAAACTACTTCCTAATTGTTTAATTGATTAATTATGTGATTTTCTGTTATTTACAATACAAGGAATTATTTTCTGGTATAATAGAATTTAGCTTGCTCTCTCCTTATGGTATGATGCAAAAGGATCTTAATATCCCCTACGTAGTGTACTAATACCTAACATTTAAAATTTGATGAGACGGGAAAGATATTCAGTGACTTAGTCATTCAGCAAATATTTAGTGAGCACTTACTATGGGCCCGTCACTGTTCAGTAAATGAAACTGACCAAGATGCCTGACCTTGTAGGGAATAGGTTCTACCTATTTCTTCTCCTCTGGGTTTTTCATTTGCCCCTCACTGGAGTGCATCCATCGTGGGAGTATTCTCCCTAGATGTTTCTTGGAGAAAAGAGAGCCATGAATAACTGCTCTGCTTTTCCTTTTCACAGCAATGATATCAAGAACATCACCAATTTCCTTCAACCGAGCCTGGATCAGGAAAGACCACAGGTGCCTTCAGTCATTGCAATTTACAAACCAGACACAATAAAACACACCAAAGCTTTGCATTTTCAGTGGTTGAAGTGGCTCTCCTGGGGGCAGCCAGAACACAGAAAAAATGTGGAATCCTTTGACTGGGCTTCCCTTCTCCAGGCCCCTCTGCTTTGGGCAGGGGAAGGCAGTGACTGTTCCAGCACAGAAAGACCTAGAAAACATCAAGGCTCATGTTCACTGTTTTAGTGTTACAGCAGATCCTTCTGGTCTTTATTACTTTTTATTTATTTTTAGTTTTATAAATATTTTTATTTATTTTTGAGAGAGAGAGAGAGAGTGCTAGTGGGAGAGGGGCAGAGAAAGAGGGAGACAGGGACTCTGGAGGAGGCTTCAGGCTCCGAGCTGTCAGCACAGAGCCCGACACAGGGCTCGAACTCATGAACTGAGAGATGACCTGGGCCAAAGTCAGACACTTAACCACTGAGCCACCGAGGCACCAGTCTTTTGGCCTTTAAAAATGATGTTGGGAATCCTTCTAAATCTTGCCTCCTTGTCCTCCATGGGTGACAATGTCTCTGAATCTCACAGTATTTTTGTTTCTTTTTTTTTTTTTCTCACAGCCTGCTGTGGGTCTTAAAATATTTTTAGGATCACAGAGAGTTGTTCAAAGTTTGGATGTGCATCAGGCAGACAGGCATATTTATTGGTGCCTTTTCTGATTAAAAAAAAAAAGTCTACATCTAAATTTAGTGAGGAGAAAATATCCCAAGTTAGGTCCGTTTCCGAGAAAGAGAGAAAAAAAAAATCTAGTCTTTTAATATTATAAATGTCTTCTCAGATGAGAATTGTTCATGTAATTTAAAAGATTTCAGCTGCAGTAAAAGAAAAACTTTCAAAATAAGAAAAAAAAGTAGACTCTATAAATGGTTTCATTCAGAGGACTGTTTTTAATGTTGCTGTGGGTGATAAATTAAGAAGGAGAAACTTGAACCAGACCTCTGACCTGTCGTGGGGTCAAGGGTTGCTTCTGTCTGTGTTCGGACTCCTTTGACAACTTCCTGTATAATTTGACTATTATTTGCGTGTCTGGGCACTGTCTGACCTCGGAGTCTGGAAAAATGAGAAAGGCAGCATGCATTTCGATGCCATATGGACCGCAGTGAGGGAGGGCACGTTTAATCAAATTTGGGTGGGAAACGCTGTTTGATCCCAGGTTTGTGGAAGACGCTCACATGGGATTTCCAACAGACTGTGGGGAGGAAGGTCAGATGACAGGCACCGCCATGGTCGAGCATGCTTGTCCCCCGCCAGACGCTGGTGTGGCTGGAACTAAATTCTGAATTTGGAAGCAGATCAATTATGAAAGACAGAAAGAGGTGCTGGCGGCATTTGAAACTGCAAGTGGGTTTCTGCCATGAAAGTCCAGGAAGAATGAAGTTTCAAAATCCAAATAAATGCCTTTCTAACACAGACTCAAATCACAAGAGAATGGACGCTTCGGGCAGAGATAAAGGATTGTTTTTCTAAATGTAGGTGTAATAGAAGACTGTGTTCATATAGAATAATACTACCACTCTGGTTTCATGATTTCCATGGCGCTTACATTGCAAAGGATTATACACACACACTCTCTCTCTCTCTCTCTCTCACACACACACACACACACATACTCAGAGAGACGTATATTATATATACTTGCATATATCTATATATAAATTTTACATAAAATTTATATATTTATATATAGATATATATAAAAAGAGGGAGAGTGCTTTAATTACTCAAAAAGATGAAACACTTTTCTTGGTTTGGGGGAGTTAATCCAACAACATACAATAGTTCAGCAAAGCTCAATGGCACAGAATAGCTTCATGGCCACACAACGTTGTTATAAAGCTAGCAAATGTAAGCCCTGAGTTGTCTAGTCTGGAAGGTCTTACCATGACACATGGGTATACTCACAGATCTGAGGGGCCTGGGTTTTAGTAAAGCAAGTCCTGGGAACCCATGGCTGAACTTGTTCCAAAGTATCAAGTGCCATCATTTTATCTGACCCTTGTCACAGACCCCGAGACAGACAGTAATGGAGGGGGAGAAGCAGGACGACTGTTGGAAGACTCCGGATCATGATCAGATCCACACCCAGGGCTGGGAGCAGTCTGAGCAGCAGTGGGGTCAGGTCACGTCTGGGGATCGGGGCCAAGTTCAGGGGGGCCAGACACAGTGAACACAGTGTGAGCCTGCTCAGAGTCTGCAAGGGAATGGAGAGGAAGGCAGGACAATTCAGGGGGGTGGCTGAGAGGTGGGGGCTTCTTGCAGAAGGGGTGGTGAAGACCACGAAGGATGGGTGGATGTAGGGGACAGGGCAGACAGGAAGATGGGGAGGAAAGAGATACTGCGTTCCGAACTAGATCAGACTTTTCAGAGATCACCTTTTATAGACAAGAGAATGGAGTGGGAGCTAGGTGGTGAAGTTTGACCCACGTCCCCTAGGTAGCAGCACACCTGTGTCCAGTCCCCGTGACATGATGCCCCAGGTGTCAGACCCCAAGTTCACCCCAAAAGCAAGAACTCCAAGTCCTGTGCTTTTGCTGTCTCCACTGGGACTTTCTCCTTCATGTTCAGGAAGAAAAATAATCCAATGTCTAAAAGGTGCTTGGAACCTCAGGTTTTAGGTAAGTAAATGGGTTTTAGATTTTAGTGAGTAACATGAATGATGAAACACCATGAGCAGGGATGTTTTGGCCTTGGGCTTTTCCTGACAAAGGCAAAAATGACTTCTTTTCCACCTCTAGGAACGGCACTGCAAACCACTTTGGTGACTACTTTTGAGGTTATTTTATGTAAAGGACACCCCTGGCTACTGATTTATTTTTCTCCCTTTGGCAGGGCAGGGGAGACTTTTGTGAAGAAATCTATCCTGGACAGAGAGACACCATTCACTGAACATCAATCTACAATGCATTCGATACTGTTCAGGTGTTTGTAAATGTGTTTGATCTCAAGACTAAAGCTGAAGATGCACGTTAGTAACTCTGTTCTCAGTGAGAAGAAACTGCAGCTCCAAGAATCTCAGTGGTGGGCCAGGTGGCAGCAGGTGTGGTGCCCCAGCCAAGCCTGTCTCCCGTGTGTTCTTCCCGCCTGACTGCCTGGCCCCGCGTGGCACTGGCTCTTGGAACAGCATTTGAAGAAAGTGGTCTTAGTTCCTACAAGAGGGCTGTCTTCACTTGCATTTCTTGCTGGGTTTTCTGAAGTTTACTCTTCTGTCCTCAGGAATGAGAACCAAAGCGATCACGGAAGGCGTGGGATCCAGGATGCAGACCACACCATGATCCCCTCCGGACCTACCCACATCGATTCCTTCTGGGAATCAGCCATTTCTTCCAACATGACGTAAAGTGCACTGGGGACTAGATTATCTTGAAGGATTTTCTAACATAGAGGTGCCTGCCCTTCCCTTTCTCTCTTATTGGCATTTGCAAGAATATTAGGCCATCGTTGGGATCGGGTGGGAGGGGACATCACTAGTCACTTTCCAAAGACCCAAGCCACTTTCTCTTTCTCATCACGGAGGGACACTGAACCCTTGAGCGTAATGCCTTGTATGATTTTGTCCATGTTGGGTCTGGCCTGATTTTAAGAATCCCCTTGCCCCTTGGGCCCTGTGTCCCGTTCATTTCAAGGCATGCCGGGGGGAACGTCAGGCCCTGATTGAGTATCAGGGGCCCTCCATCTGCCCCTGTCTGCCCTGAGATGGCTGCCAGACACTGAGGTCAAGGCCGCATGTGCCCCGCCGATCTCAGAGCAGAAGCAGGGGAGGGAGGGTGTGGAGCTGCCTGTCTACACTGAGCAAGACACAAAAGGGTTGCTATTCAGAAGATCCATCTGCAGACTGCAAGGCTCAAGGCTTCTGTATCCACTGCGTGCACACCCAGAACCATGTTTTACGTCTTATTTTTTCCGTGAATGTTAGCATAAGGCCAGATGCAACCCAGAAGTGAGGACTCACTTTGGAGTTAGAAAATGCAGAGGAGCTAGATAGCTTTTCCATGTCACATCTGCATCTGATAGAGACTTGGGACAGTCTGCTCAGCTCTGAGGCTTATCCTGGGATTTGAGATTGGGTATTCAAATCAGGGGAGCCAAATACTGATCAATTCAAACCCAGGGGTGTGTGTATGACTTCAGAGAAAGGTATCTCTCCAAAGGAGAATGATAAGGAATCCTTGGCAGGTGGAAATGTCTCCTGCATTTCTGGCATTCCATCCCCAGCCTAGGGATTCTGGAAAAGTCATGTGGCCCCTGTCCACCTCCGTGGGTAAGAACGAAGCCCACTGCTTGGGTTTTGCTCAGTACTGGACAGGCTAATACATAAGGACAGGGCCAGGCTGTGCTAACTGCACAGCCTTGAGTCTCATCTGCACCCTCATTGTCTCCATCACTACCATCACTGTACTTTATCCTGACATCACTGCCCTGAGCTTTGGGGTCCCAAACTGCAAAATCTGGATGGAAGGAGGTCCCCACTTGCCTTGTCGCTCAGCACCAGGAGCAAGAGGGACAAAACGGGCTCCCAGTCCAGGGTTTCCTGAACTCGCCCTGCACCAGCACAGGGGCTGTTTGGGGGAGGTGTGGGGGCTTCCATAGCCTGAATTCTCAGTCTAGCTCATTTCCTAGGTACTATCTCATAACCAGAGTGGAAAAAAAGAACAGAAATTAGAAGACAACAAATAAGAAGGTGCAACTTGCTTTTTGTCACTTGAAAGTCCTCATTTCCAGACTGTTCCCTGGGCTCCTGGAGTTCTTGTGTCATTATCTCCTGTTAAAAGATTCAAATGACATTATTTGCATGGAAACTCGCATACCAATGATGCCATCTAGGCCACAAAGTTGCATTACAATGAAGGGGATGATGACTGTGTCACATGGACATGACATTCTTTATGCCATTAAATTGAACGTCAATGCTGGAAGTTCTTAACTGCTCACGTCCCCTGAAAATACATCACTTCTGATATGGAATGAATATTTTAGGGTGCCAACTCTAGGAGCATCAAATGGCACAAATCTGTAGTGTCACTGTGGGCCAGACAAAGATTTCTAGACCAAGATGGACCTAGGGAGTCTGCTCTGAGTCGGCAAAGCAAGATAGATGAATAAACTACAATCTTCCCCAACAAATATCACTAGGACTTGATGACATGGTCTTCAAAGATGCTTTTTAAAAAAAATGTTTATTTATTTTTTGAGAGGCAGGGGGGAAAGCGACAGAGAGAGAGGGAGAGAGAGAATCTTAAGCAAGTTCCAGACTCAGCGTGGAACCCCATGGGGACCTGCATCTCACAACCTTGAGATGGTGACCTGAGCTGAAATCATGAGTCGGGTGCTTAAGCCACCCAGATGCCCTCAGTTTCCTTTGTACTGTTTGTGCAACATTTTAGGGAAGGGTGGGTTGATCTTAAGAGGGTAGCACAGCTGGGGGGAGACTGTGGACCCAAACTGGCCTCCTGTTGGATGCACACAGCTCCAGGGGCTGATCTAGCAGGCTGGATGTTTCTTGCTGCATAGAACAGAGTAAACAGGGTAGTTCAGATGGAAAGCATTTGGGGAGCACCCAATGGGACAAAGAAAATACAGGGACAGTACAAATACAGAGGGTGAAGGAGACATCCAGGGAGCCAGAAATACAGTTCTGATGAAAGATCCCGGTGACAGAAAGAGAGAGCCAATGAGGAGGTGGCTCATCCTCATGAGACAGGACCAGAGAGCTGGCCGTGGGCCAGTGCTGGGGCTGTGTCACTCAAACTTATGACGTCCACCATCCTGGCTCAGCCTGGACGTGGCAGGACACCAGTAAGTGCAGAGGGAAAGGGGGAGTTCTATGTGGACGAACCTATCCAGAATTTTACAATCAGAAAAATAAGAAAGACTGACAATAACTAATACAGCAATGACAGCAACACCAATAAAAGTGACAGTAAATGTTAATGAAATAAGAAAAACAGTGAATGTGGTGGATTCTTGTCTCTTTCACACCACAATTTACTTTCTGGACTTTTCTTTCTGGCCTGGGCTGCTGCCCAGAGGCTTTACCTTTGGGGTCTCTACATCTGCCTTCTGGATGCCAGGAGCTGAACATTTTAATGTGGCTGGGAACGGCGGCCACTGGGCTGACCCCAGGCGGACCCCAGGAGAGCAGCCATGAGGACCTGCCTCCTGTCTCGGGCTGGTGGGACAAGTGTGTCCACCAGATTTCCACATCCCCATCAGGGGACTGGAGACGTATACCCCGTAGTGCTCGATGTGCCCATGTGACAACAGCTGTCACCCTCTGTTCAGGGTTAGGACATGTCTGACCACCTTCAGTGACGAGGCTCACATCACCCTGCTGTGCCTGGCCCTGGGACCCACATCATCAGCACGACCAGAGAAGCCACTCATGTGGTGCTTTACTCTGTGCCTGGCACTGAGATCAGTGCTATATTGATTTCCACTTTATAGGCGGGGAAACTGAGGCATCAAAACAGACCCAGCCAAGTGTCGTGGATCCCCGGGTGGGGGGCGGGGACAAGGTGGGGACTGGAAGGTCTGGCCCAGCGTCATGCGCTCACTACATGTCACTGTGGTGTTACAAGGCAATCACTGAGTGGTGTTTTAACTGAATGAGTTATGAATGATCCTGTCTTTTGGAGGTGTGATGAAGGAGGCACAAAAACCATCATTCCAGTGGGAAGGGCATATTTACCTGGTTCAGAATGAGTTTAAGGATCTTCATTTTCCTGAATGTCTGGTGTCTGTCAGTTGAACATCTGACTCTTGATTTCAGCTCAGGTCCTGATCTCAGGGTTGTGAGATCAAGCCCCCCATCAAGTTCCATGCTGAGTGTGGAATCTGCTTGATCTCTCTCTCTCTCTCTCTTTTTCTCTCCCTCTGTCCATTTCCTCAGCTCACACACACACTCTCTTTCATAATAAAGAAAAAAGTTCATCATTTTCTTGCAGACCAAGTCCCTAACCTCTTGTAAACCACATATCCAGCGACACAGTGTCATATGGGGGTGCAAAACCCAAATATTATAATTTAAATTTTCTCAGAGCAGAGAGACCACTGCCAGAGACAAGTCCTCATGATGATTAGGAGGCAAAATCATAAAAATAGAGAAAGCTGAAACCTCCTTTAGCTGGTTTATTATTATTATTATTATTGATTTCCCTAAAGTATAATTGAAGCATCCTTCAAAGAAAGCTTCACCAGACACCCCTTCAGCTTTGATATAGCTTTTTAATCAGGAGACATGGCTGCCTTTCAATGAATATGGAAAGCATTTAAAATATTTTGTAGATGAAGCGCATTGCTTCTGACCTCAGCTGAAAGACCACATTAAAAGGAACTGAAAGGAATCCACTTTGAATCCTCTGGGCTCCAAAGCACTGAGGACATGAGGAACATGCTAAGGTCTGGATTCCTCTGGAGGAGAGGATTAAGCCCTGAGTTTGTTGTAAAATGAGAGGTCATCTTTGCCTCAGGAGGTAGAGTGGTTTTTCTGAGTAGGAGACGAGCTAAGAAAATACCATGTTGCCTCTGAGGGATCACATGATTGCTTCCTTTCGGACACGTCTTACCTGAGCTCACAGTTTCCCAAGATGTGGTCAGTGGACACCTGGTCCAGATGATTCTTCTTCAAAAGATGCCCCTCTGTCACCTACATTTGGGAGCTGTTCCACACTGAGTCTCCCTGTTGGTGATTCACAATGCACACAGATGTTTCAAAGCATCTAAGAGTCACTCTGAAAAAGAATTCTCTGTAAGATTAAAAACAATTTTTTTTCAATTTCTCCAGGACCTTTGCAGTCTGCAGGACATAGTTTGAGATGAGCTGCCTGACTCATAAAGGGAAAGAACATAAGGGGTCAGGAGAGGTCTGGAAGGACACACCTGGTTAGCCCTTGAAGCTGTCTGCCTCTCTGAGAGCCACCTTACCTAAATCCCCTGTTCTCCAAGCTCATCCAATGACACAAATGATCAGAAACAATTCAAATGTAATTAGTTGAGATTTTTAATAAGGAAACATAGATGATCTGATCTTATTAAAACGGGAGTTGGGACAGTTTAAGACATAAGAACAAATAAGTATAATACAAAGGAGAGTAAAGTCAACACAATCCTGGGGGGGGGTACAGTCCCTATAAGTTAAGTGACTTTGGGGGGGTGCAGGCAGGGAGGTACCCACCAAGGGAGGTTTTCAAAGGGAGGGGTAGGACATAAAGTATGCTTCGAAGCACTGATACAAGGCTGGTGTGTTTCTAATTAATAGTGAGAAGAATTAATAATACTTTTCTTAAA
Source organism: Suricata suricatta (assembly GCF_006229205.1). Classification (NCBI taxonomy): domain Eukaryota; kingdom Metazoa; phylum Chordata; class Mammalia; order Carnivora; family Herpestidae; genus Suricata; species Suricata suricatta. The sequence goes on along the minus strand of NC_043708.1, from coordinate 6,208,702 downwards.
TTAGAAAAAACCCAGTATCTTATCAAGAGAATTAGAAATCATAGGGTAGTAAGGAGAAAAATATCACCCATCACTCTAGCACTGAAAGAGAATTGTGAAAACATTCATATCTCTGTTCCTTATATAAAACACAAAAGTTTTTGTAACATGGCTAGTATTTGTGTTTGTGACTTTGTAATTTGATTTTGGTTTTCTTCTTTTCTCTTTCTTTCTTTCTGTGGGGGGGGGCTTAACATGGCCCAAGAAATATATATCCTTCCCAATCATTGTCTAATGTCTTTCAAGCTGATAGATTATGGCTTAACCAATAAATATTCTCTTATCTTTTTATGATTTTATATTTTTTCGATAATTTTCATAACTTTATTAGGAACATCTCTGTGCACAAAAGATTTTCTTCCTTTCAGAGTATACTATTAAGATATACGGAGAGCCTCCATGCCTTCACTAGCGAGCTGAGGTATAGAGATATGTATCAAGGATGGCATTGACTCACCATATTGATACGCAAGATGTTTATCATCCCATGGCCATACTCAATTGAATTTCCATTGTTGTAGCACAAAGACCTTTCTCCAAATCCAAGCAGATAGAAATCACCCACTGTTTGGGGGCAAAAAGGGTCAAATTATGAAATTTGAACTTCTCAGTTGAAAACCACACTTCAGATGCAATCCTGGAACATTCGGAAAAGGAATGCAAGTGGAAGGAAGTGTAATCCTATTGCTGTCCAACTACACAAGTCTTTTGGGCTGAAGAGGGCATGAGAGAGAGATTGAGGGAGGGAGGGTGAGAGACTGAGTGTGCTGGGTGGAGGAGAGGGCTCAACACCCTTCCTTCCAGGTCCCGAGCCCTGGTCCAGATGGAGAAGACCATGGGAACCCTGGGCGACGTAGCAGTTAGGAAGAACTGTACCTCACCCATCTCATCTGGAATTGTCATGAACAGCAATCTTATTTTGTTAACACTCCAGCACAACAAAAAGTGAGAACACTGGGGTTAAAATGGAAAAGGTAGCATCCCCCTGCCCATAAATCTGATTTGATTTGGTGATTGAGTGTGAATGGTGCAGGGTCACCTGTGTGGGTGGAGAATCCGGGGCTTCGGACTCCCCTGTTCAGGCAGTAGGGAGGCATGCATGGGCTGACCAGACCTGCCAGCCGTGGTGTGTGGGGAATGAGCAGGATCAGATGCAGGCACAGCTGCTCACAGCTGAGCTGAATGTATCATGAGCCCCTGAGAATTAAAAACAAACAAACAAACAAACTTCTTTGAGAGAGAGAGAGAGAGAGAGAGAGAGAGAGCGAGCGAGAGCGAGCACAAATGGCGGAGGGGCAGAGAGAGGGGAGAGAGACAATCCCAAGCAGGCTCTGCCCTTTCAGCACAGATTCTGACTCAGGGCTTGAAATCATAAGCCATGAGATCATGACCTGAGCTGAGATCAAGAGTTGGGTGCTAAGCCAACTAAGCCACCCAGGCACCCCCAGCCCCTGAGCATTTCAAACCTACACCAAAGAGGTAAAGTCCTCAAAAATCAAAACCAGTACATGTGGACCATAATCACCTGAAGTTAGTGTGGATAAGGACTTCAGGTTTGTCAGAACCCTCTCACGCTGTAGGTGAGGAACTTGAGACTCAGTGAATTAACGAGTCAAAGGAAGGACTGGTCGTCCTATCATTGGAAAATCTCCATTCTTCTCCGTGGAGAAATCCACAGCAACTGGACAACCCATAGGAGTCCAATTTCAGCAGTGCCGTAAGTGGTTTCCAATCATAGCAAGAAAATAAGGACACAGAGAGGGAAATAATGGCAGTACCTGTGTCCATGTGCACCAAATGTGGTCAGGGTAGGGACTGAAGCTCTCAGCTCATCCTACCCAGTCACTTGGGCTGCAGTGAAGGGACCAGCCAGACAGGGCCACTCTGTGACCCCCAGGAGGAGAGCCTAGGGCTTGGCAGGCAGAATTCCTCTTTGCTGGGCTTATTTCTACTTCACATAACCCAATTGCATTCACTTTTCTTTCTCAGGGCTTTTCATCTTTGAATTTAAGGGCAGGGTAGTAACACCTTAAGGATTTTGCCATGCGTCAGACCTGTGTGGAATGTCTGTTCTTTCTACTTTCCACTGACATCAATTTCTCCAGTCACAGAAGCGTGGTTAGTGCCATTTCCTCATCTGTAAAAGTATAGAACGTGCTCCCCACTTTGGATGGGGCATCATGTGTGAAAGAGAACACAGTTGGAAGTCATTCTGTGGTCTGGGGCCAACATCTTTCATGTGCACAATCTTACTGATGGCTAGTAAACTGTCCTGGGAATGTTGGTATCTATTTTATAGACCAGGGAGTGAAGGTTTACTAAACTGGACAGTTTGCAATAAGCCATGGAATTAGTGTCTCATCCATATTTCCCCTGCCTGGGTCATCCAAGATGAAAGTTGTTCAGCCTTCAGGTCACAGTGATTTGTTCAAAGTGTGGTCCTACCATCCAAGTCTGGGCCATCAGGGTCCTTCCCATTTGGAGCTGAACAGAAGCGCCTCACTTTCTGATCACAAACTCGACATTGCTTTTGGCCATGTATGGGCCACTGGAGTGGCTGCTCCAAAAATTTGAAGGTGGCACACACACAATAGCAACAAGACAGAGCAAGAGGGAAGGTCTCTAGTGCATTTATTCATTGCTGAGGCCAGCTCCCACCCTGTCCTCATTGTGGTTCAATTCATGTCTAAATGGGTCTCTATCACCGACAGACACCAGAATTCGGGTGAGTATAGAATTTTACCCAGGTCCATGTAAACCCAAAGGCTGCCTATGTTCTTTCCATCTCACAGAAGGAAGAATTGGAGAAGGGAGACAAACAGGGAAGTGAGACTTCCCTTAACTTATCAATTATTTTATTAGAGCTTCCTTGGGTCTCCAAAGAGATGGCCTAGGTAAGCTTCAAATGTATGCTTGCATTTTCTAAAAAGTGCCCTTTCTAAATCACCTTATTTTGATGTAACTGCAAAAGACAGTACTATTTTGGGTTCTTGCTATGATAAAACTGAAGCTGCAAGCTAGGGACTTGCATGAGAGATCACACCGAAATGTCAACAGATGGCTTGCTAATCATGTTAAAAAATACTCTTTTCTTTTCAAAAATGGCATTTCCCCCCCAGTAAGTAGATTAGAAAGTAATGTTTATGGTATGAAACATATTAGTCACGAAGTTGTTTAATTATCCTACTTAATCATCAAGGTCATCAGGATAATTGTTTCTAAAAACTCACACCTCTTTCCGAAGCAAGGAAGAGTACCCAAAACGCATGGTCAGAAACAGAATCACTGCACTTAAAAGGATGTGGCATTAAAGGGATACTAGAGTAGTAGCCACAGAGATTGTGGGTAATGATTCTCAATGCAGTTTTGCAGGCATGTTTTCCAAAGTATTTGTTGATCCATCCCCCACCCCAAGTTCAAGGTCCCATTTTTTTCTCCAGCAAGGAGGAAGGTCTGTAATCTTAAGAACATTTCATCGTGATTCCTCAGTGGATCTATCATATTTTCTTGTAAAAACACAGATGTCTTCATGAACCTACTGGACCCACTCAGATACTGAAGACCACACCATGGGAAGAAGGGTCTCTGCTTTCATTCTTGACTTGCGCAGGGACCCCCATCGTGTGAAGGTCTGGTTCCCATGGTTGCAGTTACTTGTGGTCAACTGTGGTCAGGAAGCAGATAACATTCCCTCTGGAAGATCATCAGAAGGTTCATAGAGCCTGATGCTATGTCACAGTGCCTGTACCATTCACTTTGTTTTATCTCATCATTACAAGAAGGGAAGATCCATTAAAATAAGATATTTGGAGAAAGAGAGAGACGAGGAGAGAGAGAGAGAGAGAGAGAGACCACATTCACCACATTCATATAACTTTTACTACAGTGTATTGGTACTATTGTTCTATTATTGTTAACTTCTTACTGTGCCTAATTTACAAATTCAACTTTATTATAGGTATGTATGGGTCGGGGGAAAAAAGCATAGTATGTATATGGCTTGGTACTATCCATGGTTCTAGGCATCCACTGGAGGCCTTGGAATGAATCCCTGATAGATAAGAGGGGACCGCTATACCGACTTGTCTCCATATGTCAGAGTCCCCTCTCTGGTTCCATTTATCCTTTTCTAGCTTGTGCTGTTACATGGCCCCCATTGCCTACATTATGTCCTTAAACACCATGCTCTGAACCTTCTCACTACTACTTTGCAAGAGTAGAATCTCCCATTCCCGTTCCAACCTTCAGGACTCACATCTGGGAAGCAGCCTTCCCAGCCAGCAGACTTCCTTAGAATCTCCCCTCATCCCCACCTGCAGCCTTCTTTGAAGGATGATTCAAATAACTGTTTTATCCCAGTCAAAATATTGAAGCTTTACTGAATAAGCTAGTTCATATATCATGTGGCTGAAGCTTATCTTTTTAAGCATTCCAAGCAACTTTTACGTTTTTAGCCATGAAGTCCTTCTAAAATGTGTTATGTAGATAAAAAAGGAAATGCAGTTCATGTTAATTCTTCTTGATGATTCCAGGTCATTATTTGGGACTTTGATGGTGATACTGTCAGAATGACCCCATCAGAGCCACCAAGAGGGAATAGGGTCATTTGACTTCACACAAAAGGACCCTGGGTTGTCTGTGCTTTTATTTTTTTTGTTATTTGTCTTCAACTGTGTTCCTAAGTCTCTCTGCCCCTTGATCTCAGGCTGCCAAATGTCACTTGTGACCACAGGTCATCCTTTTCAGTATGTGACTTCTCATTTATACTAGCTTCAGACACGAGGTACTCATCATCATTGGCTTGGTGTCTGCAAGGGACCCAAAGGGTTTGCTGTAGACTTGCGGCCTCGATGAAGCCCTCTGCATTCTCCCTTCTTCCCTTTACACATCAGAGTGGATGGGAACATTCAGAATGCCTCATTCACATCCCTGCTGGGTGATTTGCGGTAGCTTACTTTGTGTCTTTATGCCTCAGTTTCCTCTTCTGGAAGTACAAAAGATAACAGTGTGTGATTCATTGGGATGTTCTAGAAATCAAATAAATTAATATTTGTAAAACACTGAATGTGCTTTCTGGTATTACTTTATATTATTTGTTAAATAACAAAGATTGGTTATTTCTTTTTACAGTCTCTCCTTGTACCCTATGCAGACATGACAATAACAGTAATTCGTTCTTATGGCTATTTCAACAAATAGTGAGGTCCTCAAAAAAAGGACACCAGGCATGATTTATCTCTTTTAATGTCTATGCTTTGGGGTGCATGTTTGCTCATTTTGGATTTTCTGATTTTTTTGACCATTCTCATAGCTAAAGTCTACACTGTGTCTGGTAACATGTCCTCTTGTCTCTGACCATTATGTCACCAGTTATGAAACCAACAGTCACCATTTGAGTCAAGGCTAGCCCAGGCTCAGCTAGCCCAGTGATCTGAGGCCAATCTAGGTTCATGAGGCCCGAGCATATGCAATTTGGGGATCTTCTTTACAAAAAAAAGAATCGGAAGTTGTGTATTATGTATGACATATATTTAGAATGAAAATGTACATTGCAAAAAATTAAAAATTTTAAACAGTTAACAAATACACAAAAGAACAACAGAATTTGTACATGTTTTCTGAAATATCTCACAAATTGTTTACCCCTAAATTTTTGGCTACAGGTACATATAACTAAAATTTGAAATATCATTTTTTTTCAAGAGAGAATACAAAGATAATTTACTGGTGATTTATTTTTGTTTATTCCTGGTAGTTTGGAAAAGTGTCTTTCAAAGTCACAAATAAAGATCAGTTATATTGTATAGACTTTTAAGATGTGGCCGCTCATGGAGCCCACTGTCAAATTTCTTATATAGACAAGCTGTTAAAGATACAGTTGCTATAATTTTACCAAAGGCTTTGCCTTATAAACTCAATTCCATTACAATAAAAGAAAAAGTGTTATGCCTTTATACCTGAATATGGTGTATGATCTAGGATATTCCTGACAGGACAGGACTTCCATTTTTACCACTGGAAAACTGATGAAAGATCAATGCTCTCTTCTGATATTATACATCCAATCAGGGGAAGGGATTTCCAAGATAGCTTTGTCTCTGTATATTTGAAAGCCTATTTCTCCTCCTTTACTTATCTACTTTTAGGACTGGACACTGAAGACTCCTTTGTATCCTGACATCATCCCCTCACCGCATACATTACCTTCCTGCCATAATGGCAGTTGAGTTAATACCACAGGCATCAGGAGTGTTTCCAGACGTCAAAGCATTGCTATATTAGAACAAATGGAATACAGCTGTATTTGGAAGACACTGTGAACATATAAACCCAAGGTAAATGTAGCCCCAACTCAATGTCCCCTTCTTCGGGCCCTCCAAATGCTCTGGCCATCCCAACATCACTTTGGACTAGGGCCAGTGTGAAAGAGAGAAAGAGCAGAAATAGACAACTGTCTTAACCAACATGGAAAAACATAACTTACTAGGGCAGATGTTCTAATGGAACAAGACCACACAAACACATTCCTAGGGTTGGTCGTAAGCTCTCAAAGGGGCCCATGCAAGTGAAGAGGTAAATCTTTTTAACTTATTTATTTATTTTTATTTGTTTTATTATTTTTTAAAATTTACATCCAAGTTAGTGAGCATATAGTGCAACAATGATTTCAAAAGTATATTCCTTAATGCCCCTCACCCATTTAGCCCATCCCCCCCTCCCACCACTCCTTCAGTAACCCTCTGTTTGTTCTCCATATTTAAGAGTTGAAGAGGTTAATCTTAAGCTCCATTAGCTTCAAGGTGAATGTGCTTTTGCCAGGAACCTCAATCCTGTGTGACTAGGCTGGAAAGATGAGTTGAGTTGGGAGAACTCAGGCCAAGGGTTATAGAACTAGGACTCTGGGCTGATCTCCAAAAAGCTGTAAGGGTATGGGCAGTCATGTGTACTCATTGGCCAGGGTAACTACCAAGGCACATGCATGCTGAGATGGAAGAGGAAAAGAAGATGATCCAGAGGGAGAGGAGAACGAGAGAAAACGCAGACAACATAGTGGCCAAAGTCTTCAGCTAGAGACATGACAAGTGCATAAACTCTCCCAGAACTGCTTTAATGACAGCCTTTTCTGAGGCTCTTTTAGGTGCCTTTTCTGAATCCTCAGGTAATCACCCTATACTTTCACCACTACCCTCTGCACCAGCCAGTTTGTGTACATGCTCCACCAATTTCACTGGAAGGGTGCTATAGGGTGTTTCTCTGTCTCCTGCCCTAGTGCCCTAACTGCTGTTGCTTGGAAAAAAGTAAACTACTAGAAAGGGCCCACCTGCTTGTTCTGGGTGGTTGAACTGCTACATGAGAACTTAATATTATGTGAAGCAAGAGTGGATGATGGGATATTATCAGGGGGGCCGGAATTTAATTTGTGTGCACCCAAGTTTATGTGGCCCCCAGAAAGACAGACATAGGAAAACGTCTTAGAAAGGAAAGCGCTTTCTTTCTGATTTTGTTTCCTCACTCACGGCTTCTTGTTTCCTTCTGGTAATGAGCATTAGCTTAAGTTTAAGATGTATTAGGAAGTGTTCTAGTCACTTTGCAAGGTACAAAAGGGAATATGATATACAGCCTCATTTCAAGTTGTTGACAGCCTAGTGATTAGCTCACATCCTATCAGACCCATTGTTCTCAAGGCCCTCCATCACGATGATGTCCACAGAGATGTTTTCAATGGAAAGTACCATAATCTTGCCATTTTGTTCTTTCGAATGAAGACTCCTGGGAAATAGATTTGTGTTTAGAACCCTGCAAGAACTTTCTCTGGAATAAATATCTACATTAAAAATATGTATTCTTCCTGGGACCATGCACATTTCAACATGGATTCAGGAACCTGGTCACTTACTTGACAATCGATTAGACACTATCTTGTGCTACCAGTTCCCATTTCTGTTCCTTGTATCGTTGCCCTGATCCTCCAGCTTGAGGCATTATGTTAAAAATCACGGTGTGCCATCCTCCTGGTTCTTTCCACATGTCCCCCAAATGGCTGCAAATTTATTTTTCGGTGTTTAGGTTATGGTACTCTTTTCTTTGTGGGATTGAAGTCTTCATAATGGCTTCATCAGGACTTTTTACTTTTCCAGTCTGATTCACGACTTGTGTTTGATGACTGCAAAATTTATTTGGGGAACAGGAAAAAAAAACTATTATTACAATGATGTATGAGGAAGCTAAGACACACAGAAGTCACAGAGTCTACTAACCACAAGCAAGGACTACCTAGTGTGGAATTCTCCTGCCATCAGCTTTTTCCTCTTTCAGCCAGATCATGGTATCTGTTAGAACCTCATATCCCTATGCCAACAGGGCATAGAGGTGGAGACATTGGACGGCATGGGTAACTCAAAGACAAACACACGAGCAATCTCTCGAGAGCTGTTTCAGGCCTCCCTCTGCCCCCAATTCTTGCAAATATTAACAAAAATTTTGTCTGTGAATGTATGACTCTTCTCCAAACCCACCCCTACCTCTATCTTTTTATTAGATGTGTCCATAAAGATTGAGTAGTTAAATCTCAAATGCCTAGGGAGAGGAGGGAAAATACCATGTTAGTTCTGTAAATGCTGAGTCCACACACTATGGGCAGTCCATCCCCTTCTTTTGCTAACTCATTAATGTGTTTATTTATTTGGCTTGGTAGAGCAATTTCTTAGTGAGATAAAATCCACCTGGCACCCCCATCACCTCCAGGAGAAGCCTGTCCACACAGGTTCCCATGGAATTCAAGGCCCCAGAGACCTGGGGCAGTTCTTGTTATGTCACCTTTCTTTGGCTGCTGGACAGCAAGGGTGGGCCCAGAGGAGTGACACAAAGTCCAGGTTCAAGGCCAGCCTGACCCTGATGGAATGGCCTTAAGGCTGATTTGGTGACATATGCTGGTCAAAGATGACCCCATTGGCCAGTACCCGGCAGAGGTGAGCCATCCAGAGTGTGGCCACAGCCCAATAGCCTGCAGAGAAGGGGAATGGCTAGTTCTCTGGCTCTCCAGATGGTGACCATAAGTTAAACCGTCATTGTTGCTTGTTGTGTGAGTGTTCTAGTACTATGCAAGTCCATCTACTTCTGTCCTCTGTTTTGTTTTGTTTTTTTTTTCCTGCAGTGTTTTGAGAACTGCCAGAATCTTCAAGACCATCAGCTACCACTAGGTTGCCCAGTTTGCCATCCATGTGGGGCCACCAGGTTGCCAAATTAACATGGACCTGGTGGAGCTGCAGGTGGGTTTTGGAGTTTTCCCCATGCTCCAGAAATGTAAGAGCCAAGTAACAATAGAGACAATGCATTGATTTTTTTCCTTTTTGGTCGATATTGCTTTGATTTTAAATTAATGAAATAAATGTACTTTTAAAAAATAGTATTGCACGCGAGAGCCTCAGAGACTGTCAGCTTAAACCAATCTGAAAGTTATGCCTGTTAATGCAGACGTTGGACATGAAAAAGACCTCATGGGTCATAAAGCTCACCCCCTGCCAATATCAGAGCAGCACTGGGCTGGTCTGTGGGGTGTGAGTCTCTCAAATTCCCTTCCATCCAAATCAAGGGAGAATTGGGCTGAGTCCTGCCTCTAGTTAGTCACGCCCTGTGGGGTGAGACTCAGCCCTTGCTGGAGCTCGCAGCCACCCTTCCCCCCCAACAGCCTTGATTTGCAGACTGCTCTGATCAAAGGAAATAAGACCATTACCCCCATCACTACCTGACCCTGGACTCTGGCCAAAACCCTGGGCATAGGCTTTCAATCTATGGATGTGCCATGGGAAGTGTAAACATCTCCAAGAAGTCCCAAGTCAGATCCCCCGCTTAGCTACAGCACCCACAGAATCGCCCCATCCCTGCTGTTAATCTCACTCGCCACCACGCTTCACCCCCAGGCTCTGGCGAGGGCAAAGTCCCAGCCCCATCTCTCCCTCCCACCCCATCACCTTGTCCTGTCCAGTGTGAGACAAAGCGCCCGTCTTGCTTCAAGACTGCATGCCTGCATTCTGGCCAGTTTTCTTTCTTTGCTTGTGTTTAGATGTCCTTTTCTTTTTCCATAGAGAAAAGTGTGGGGAATACACCCCCATTTTTAAGCGACTCCCATCCCTTGTAAGCTCACTCTTTCTCTGTCCAGTAAATTGCTGAAGTTTGACACCCGTGGAGGAATATTTTTGTCATAACCCACTGATTGCTTCACTGTCGATCCAATTATTTGGAACAAGCAATCTGTCATTCTATTGTTCCTTTCCAATAGTTTGACTTTGGTGACAGTTTTAAAGAAGAAACCACTTTCAATTTCAGTTTAAAAAAAAGAGGTGAAGGGGAACATTCCAATATGGCATCTAAGATATCTGTTTCTGGGGCTCCTAGCGACCAGGGGTCCAAGGACCTACATATAAAAGGACAAAGAATGTGCTTCCAGATAACACATGTTCTGGAATAAGTTAACTCAGTCACGTGTTTTGGCCACTTTAGAAATAACACTTTTCAAACTCTCTGCCAATGCACATATCCCCTCGCTACCAAGCCCACCAGCTTCCTGGAGCTGTTCACATGAGATGATATGGTTAGTTCTATTAATTAAAAAGGCTTCTGCTCTCTCTAGCCTTGCTCAAAATCAGCAGTTGCAATGTCGGAGACATCACAAGTTCTGAAATTCGTTATGGATCTATACACAATACTATTTCAGAGCCACACAAAGGCCTTTCTAATCTAGGAATGGGTCTTTTTCATCTCATTTTAAACATATTTAATTTTTTAAAAAACATAAAGATATAGGCATTAAATATAATGCGATTCAATAACAAAATAGTGACTATACTATGATCACTGTATGATAGTGAAGGGGAGCCCAACATTCAGAAAATTAAAAAAAAAAAACATATATGAAACAAGAAGTTACTTCAAATTAGAAGCTTCCACAAATCAACTTGTTGGAAGGTGGAGATCATGATAAAGGTGAACCCAGGGAGTGTTTCTCAACATGGGTCTTATTTGGATTGGCTGGGGCAGCCATAACAAAGTACCTCAGACCAGGGGGTTTCAACAGCAGACATAGTTTTTTCCTTAGAAAGACTCCTTAGAGCAGACATAGTGTTTTCCAGAGGCTGGAAGTCTGAGATCTGGGTGTCAGGTGTCAGCAGGGCTGACTTCCTCTGAGGCAACTCCCTAATGGCTGGTGGATGCCATGGTCTCCTGGCGTCTTCACATGGTCTCACCTCTGTGCCCGCGTGTGTTCTAATCACTTCTTCTGTGAGCACACGGTCAGGCGGGAGTAGGGCCCACCCTACTGACCTGGGTTTAACTTCATTACCTCTTTAACCACCACCCCCCCAATACATTGACACTTTGAGATTAGTACGTCAACATATGAATTGGGAGAAAGACACAAGTCAAGGGAGACAATTGGGAGAAAGGACACAAGCAGGTCCTATAAGCCAGGACAGCTACCTCTACCTTCTTTAGTGTTGGCTTCTAGGTCACAGTGTTCTGTGGAAGGTTCCACAGGCTTCTTCCTGAAACCTTCTCTAGTCCATAACTTATATCCATACTTGTTTACAGATGTCCCTTTAAGTGGTCTGGGTAGTATAGTTTTACCTGTGGCCTCTTTTAGCCCTACAGACCTGATAATACAGCCTTCTCCTTTTATGTGCCCCAAGGAGGTAACCTTCTTCCTAACTCATCCCCATCCCATGGGCCAGTCCTTGGTTCAGGGCCCTGTAGTCCTTGATCTCCAGGCTTCCTCAGGACCTAGGGATCAACACAAATGTTAGGGGCACCCCTGTGCACTCAATCAAATACAATACATTACTTGGCAAAATAATCCAATTTGCAGGTTTATTTTCATTTTCCATACATAAATTAAATCCCAAGTGTTAACATTTACACTGGCCTGGTAGATTTTGAACTTACAAAGTAGATACAAATCTGAATTTATAGCTTTTGGAAGCTATACACAGCGAAGCAATTACTCCAATGTAAAATTAAATAACCAACACATATGAAAACTTCAGAGAAATATTTCACTGTGATTTTTTTTTTGTTGTGAAGCAAATGAGGTCCAAAAGCCACACAGATAAATCATTAAACATCTAGGAATAGGCCAGAGGTCCCCTGGCCCGGGCACCTTCCACGACTCCAGATCTCTTGGGCTCACTTTCTTTGGAATGCATGCATGGGGTTCAGCTTAGTTGGGGTAATGCATGAAATTGAATAGACGGAGCATCCTCAGAAAGCTGTCAGCCAGAGGACCATTGCATTCAGGTATAGGGTCATGTAGAAGGGCATCTGAGCGATCCTTGTGGTCGATGCCATGGTCCAGGACAGAGAACACCTCTGTGGGCGGCAGCAGTTAGGGAAGCTGTAGAGAATGGGAAAAAACTTTCCTGCCAGGCAGACCAAAGTAGACCAATGCTTGGGGCAAGAAATGCACGAAATGTCTGAATATCTGTTGTGTCACAGAGAAAGGTCACATTTGAATGTCACATACCTTGGGTTCATATTTCATTTCTCAACTGCTTTGGAAGGATCGCTAACTTCTTTGTGCCTCAATCATCTTGTTTGTAAAACGAGACTAATCATCTCATAAAGCTATGCTAGGTGGCTGGCTGCAGAGACCATGCCTGAAAGGTGCCCAGCCCAGCCCAGTTTCAGGCGCTCTGGCCACTGAAATAGTCTTACTCCAGCTGCAATGTAGCAGAATGTGTGTGTGTCAGGAGATATGATTGAGAAAATTTGCCAAAATATCCAGGCAGAAACTCAAAAGAAAAAGATATCCAATTATCTAGAACTCAGTGTGTAAATCACGCATATCTGTAGCTTATATATGACGAGCATGGAAACATTCAGTGGCAAAACTCCAGAATTCTGCAACTGGAGAAATGCAGGACTGTGATGGAGTCAATAGGATTTTCATGTGAGAGGGAATGTTCCTGTTACACTTAATCCAAGGCTGTTTTTGTGTATCCTTGTAAGACAAATAATATGACAATATCTTCTGGCATAGGAGGTGAAGCAGGCCCTCTGTGGAGGGTTCTCTGGAAAAGCCAACTGTCCTAAGTTTCATCATTGTGCCAAAGAGTCTTGCGCCAGGAAGATCAGAAGCAAAAAATCGGACTGTGGCGGACACAGTGTTTATTTAAAATCTTAACTATGAAATGGTTTCGAAGATGGTGAAGGAGGACTGTGGTCACTCCGAGGACCCGATTCAAAGCAAGAGAAACCCCAGTGGAGGATGACAAGGGATTTAGGCAAATGTGGGAGGAAGAAGTAAATGAACAAAGGACACGGATCAGATCACAGAGAGAAGCGTATGCCCGGCCACAGTGGAGAACTTGGGGGTCTGTAGCGAGAAAAGATTTGCATTACCATCAGGCCATTATTTAGTATGCTTGGCTTATATAGATTCCTTAAATTAAATTAATTATTTTGGGGAGCACCTGGGTGGCTTAGTTGGTTGAGTGTCCGACTTTGGCTCAGGTCATGATCTCATGGTTGGCAAGTTTGAGCCCCGCATCGGGCTCTTGGCTGTGAGCAGAGTCCACGGTGGGTCCTCTGTTCCCTTTCTCTCTGCCCCTTCCCTGCTTCTACTCTCGCAAAAATAAGTAAAACATTAAAAAAAATTTTTAATAAATTAATTGCTTTTTTTTTTTTTAACTGAGCCTGGTTTGTTCTACTGTATGGACTCAGACTTTTTCAGCCAAGGCTTTCTCTTGCCATCATGCATGCGGAATTCAAGATTCCTGGTAGTGTTCGCCATCGAGGTGGAAAGAGATAACAGCAAGAGCACTAGCTATTTATACATGTGATTTCTTTATATGTTTGTACTAATCCTGAATTTGTTATTATGCTCACTTTAAGAGAGACAGCAGGACAGAGGCTAGGGTGAGTCCTAGCACAAAACTGAGGGGGGCACTGTCAGGGGCAGTCCTGAGCTTGCATGGCTCCAAGGGCAGGTGTCTCCTCCAACGTGGTGAGCCAGATGCCTCACCATCTCACCCTGGCTCTGGCTTTGGGAAACAGGTCCAGGGAGGTGAAGGGTGGGTCCAGGGAAGTGAGGGTGGGTATAGGGAGGTGGCAGACGGGTGCAGGGAGGAGGAGAGCTGGCCACTATTGTGGAGTTGGTTCCAGTTGGGTCTTGGATTTCTCGCAGGTGAAAGCAGCTGATATTCATCAAGACTCTGGTGGCCCAGCATGGGCTCTCCTGGGGAGATGATCCCATGAGGAAGGGGCCCTGAACAATAGGAATAAGTTCGTTCCCGGTCAGATGACCACACGTGACTCAGAGTCAATGAGGGGACACTGAGCTCACTCACACAGCATCAGAGGAAAGGGGCCTGGTCTTCGGGTTCCCTGAACGTGTCTCCAACTGGAGGAACAAGACTCGGTGCTGGGTGATTGACTTGCCCCCCAAGCAAGAGGGTGTATGGGAGAACAGGAAGCAGCCCCTGCTGATCCACACAATGGAATCTGGTGGGGTCACAGAACAAGATCTGACAAGCAGTCCTGGGATCATGGAGATGGCAGAGGGTGGCAGAGCCCCTCAAACAACTCCCCACCTGCAGCCACACTGCGCTCACTCCCTGGTGCATGGAGAACACGGTAGGTGCAGGGTCAGGTGGGTTCCCAGCCTGTTCTGCACAGGAGCCCACCCCCTCCTTCCAGGAGGAGAGGCATGTGCTGTGAGTATTGTCTGGGAGGGACATCTGTGATCCCTCGCTCCAGGCACAGGCGCTGGCAGGACACCCAAGCCACCCAGACATCCGGCCCATCCCTCCGTCTGCTTGGGGTGGCCGGCAGCCTGCAAGTCCGGCCACAGCCACCTGTGAGGTCACATGCTGGGCTGTGGGGGAGCATTCCCGGAATAAGATGTCATGTGTCTATTTATGTGGTAGCCAGAGACAGAAGGTAGAGACACAAAAGCTGGGCATGTTTCCATACGGAGGTCTCCTCACTATGCACGTGGCGGGATGCTGGCTCTTCACTGTACAGAAGAATCAGAAGCTAAGGTGAATGGCTTCTGCAAACCCTGGAACAAGACCTAGATCTCCCTGCTCAGTTTAGGACATTCCAGGTCCATTCAGTGAAGGCAACCTTTTGGCCAGGACTTAGAGCAGGCTCACGTCCCATAGGACCCCCACCCATGGTCTGAAGATTCATGTCCTTCTATTCAAATTTTTTTGTAATGTTTATTCATTTTCGAGAGAGAAAGAGAGGCAGAGCATGAGTAGGAGAGGGGCAAAGAGAGAGAGAGGGAGACACAGAATCCGAAGCAGAATCTAGGCTCTGAGCTATCAGCACAGAGCCTGACATGGGGCTTGAACTCACAAACCTCAAAATCATGCCCTGAGCTGAAGTCAGACACCTAATCACTGAGCCACCCAGGTGTCCCTAAAGATCTGTGTCATTGTAAACCTGGAGTTAAATTTCAAACTGTTTTCGTTCATTCCACAGCACACATATAGAAAACTTGAAGAGAAGTAAGGCTTGCCACAGTGTCAATGTGTGCTGTCTGTTTGTTAGGTTGGTTTTGCTGAACCTGCTCACTTAGGTCTAGAACTCAGACCCCAGCAAAGTGATCAGTTGGATTCACCTCTTGCATGTATGTATTTATACCAGAGCTAAATGATTCCTTCACATTCTCTACCATGAAAATGTCATTTTCATTACAAACTTAATTTAAACAGTATAAATAACCAAAAATTGAGGCACCCATAACAAACCCTCTACCCTTTAGTGAAATGCCAGGAAAAGAACACTATATCTGGTGCAAATTCATACCTTGTTTTTCTGCAATTTAAAAAAAATGATCAAATATTTGGTGGGTCCTTCCTATGTTTTGAGCACATCCTGATTCCTTAAAAAAAATTTTTTTTTACATTTATTTATTTTTAAGAGACAGAGAGAGACAGAGCATGAGAGAGAAGGAGACACAGAACCTAAATCAGGCTCCAGGCTCTGAGCAAAAGTTCAGCACAGAGCCTGATATGGGGCTTGAACTCACAAACTGTGAGATCATGACCTGAGCCAAAGTCAGATGCTTAACCGACTGAGCCACCCAGGTGCCCCCTGATTCCCTTTTATTGGGTGCACCCTGACTTTCTTTTGTATATAACACCACTTTCAAAAACTATCCAGGACTAGAGCTGCTTCTAAGAAGTGTGTCTTTTAGGATGTGTTACGGGGGGGGGGGGTTCTTTCTCATTTATCTACAGTACAATTTCAGCTTTAACACAAACTGGCCCACCTACTACAACAGTTGAGAGTACTCACATTCCAGAGGCTTCTGCGGAATCCTCAGTGCACTCACCTGGCTCTCTGTGCTCTGCAATCTCTTGTCTAACCTGAGTTGAAAGGCAACGGTGGAAGGTATTTTGTATTCAACCTGAGGTTTGTCAGGGAGAGGGCCGTTTCCATATGGAGATTGACCTGGAAACAGCAATCCCACTGTACAAAAGTGAGCCATGGGTTATGTGATATTTTTATTGGGTTATAACAGAAAACGACTCTTCCCTAGCTTGCAGGAGGGGACACCAAGTCTTTTTAATGCAATCGTGTCTCATAGCTTGGGCAGGCTACACAAGCTTCAGCGATTGAGGTCAGAAGCCCATTCCTTCTCACCACTGTGAGAGAACTGCAGGGCAGTGCGGTTTTAATGCCCTCCTAGAGCTCTTTGAAGATTACATTATCCCTTGAGAGCAATGCAAAGGGAAAGTGTCACACCCTTCTGGTTTCTGTTGATAAGGAAACTGAGTTTCATAGGGTGAATTGATTGACAAACTGTTATATTTAAAATGCCTTCAACTAATGTGCCAATATTAAATGGATTTTGGTTTCTTAGTATAAAAGCAGTGTAATTTTTAGTTATTCGATAAACAGTGCTAAGATAAAATACCAAAGTTTTATAATTTATTATATATTAAAAATAATATGTCCATTATGTTGACAAATATTTATTGTTTGGGTGTTCATTTGGATACTAAGGACAAAGTGAGGGGAACTGGACAGATAGTGTCTTTACTCTCAAAAATTTAATAACAAAGAAAGTAGGGACACCTGGGTGGCTTCATTGATTAAGCATCCGACTTGCTTTTGGCTCAAGTCATGATCTCACAGTTCATGAGTTCAAGCCCCACATCAGGCTCTATGCTGACAGAGTGGAGCCTGCTTTGGATGCTCTCTTTCTCTGCCCCTCCCCTACTTCCTCTCCCTCTCTCTCTCTCTCTCAAAAAAAATAAGCAAATGTTTAATAAAACTAAAAAGAGACAAAAAACCTGATTAAATCAAACAACGTAATTGTGGTAAGCAATAGGCAAAGAATTATATAGAGGATGTGGTAGTGACTGAGCAGTCACGTTGTGTTATCTGCTCCTTTAAGATCTCTCTACAGATGTGACATGTGAGCTAAATTGATGTGGTGGCAGGGTAGCTATGCGTAGGTGGGTGGGGAGTACATGCCAGGCTTAGGACACATGTAGCCAAGGGCCTAAAACAGGAATTAGATGGAATAGTAACTGAAAAGAAAGGACAGTGTGTGCAACCTAATGGCCAGGAGGGCAGGAAGGGATCATCATGGCTGATGTGAGTGGGAGCCAGAGGGTCCGGGAGCCAGGAGATGAAGTTCAGATTTTACTATCTTTGTGATGGAAATCTGAAGGAGTGTTTTCAGTGAGACTTTGCTGTTGTGTTATTTGTATTTTGGTAGCATCCCTCTGCCTTCTATGTTTGGAGTAACTGGAGGGTGGGGAATGGGTCCAAGCAGGTCTGTCAGGTGGGAAGCTTTCCGAGTTGCCCAAAGGAGAGAGAATGCCCATCTTGCTGTAAGACAACCACAGGGGCATGGGACATATCGGATGAATGGGCATATATTTAAGAGACAGATTTTATGGCATTTGT
>NC_043708.1:6087769-6190644 GCF_006229205.1 Suricata suricatta | reverse complement strand
CTGAACTCTAGGTGACACTTAAAGAGTTATGGGCTTCTCTCATTTTTCACCAACATCCTGAAGAGTGAAATAAAACTTCGGGATACCTGGACGGGAAGTCCTGCATTCAGGAGGCATTAAATGGATGTGGGATTGAGACAAGAACGTAAATTATCATCTCAGCAATCAAACCGATGGACTCCCACATAGGACGGTGGCCCAGGAGGGAGAGGGGCTGGGACTTGAATGAATGAGAAGTCCTGTGCTGAGTTTTCACACAGCCTCATTCCCAAGAAGTCAAGGGAGAGGAAAGACGGTGCTAATAGATGTGTTTTGGACTGAATATTTGTGACTTCCCTAAACTCATGTGAAATCACTAATGTCCCAGGGTATGGTATTAGGAAGTGGGGTCTTTGGGAGGTAATTAGATACTGAGAGTGGAGAACTCATGCCTGGGATTAGTGGTCTTTCAAAAGGGACCCCAGGAGAGTGCTCTTGCTCTCTGTCTGCTGTGTGAAGACACATGAGAAGCTGGGAGTCTGCCACCTGGGAGAGAGCCAGCACCGGAAGTGCCCACGTGGGGACCCTGATCTGAGACTGGCAGCCCCCAGGATTGTAAGAAGTAAGTTTCTGTAGTTTATAAGCCAAACTGCTGTAACAGCCAGACAGAAGAAGGGCCATATCAGCAAAGGCATAGGGGCAGAAGGGTATGCAGGATGAGTCAGGGGTGCTCCTGGGAAGGGAGGCTGGCAGCTAATGTAAAGTTTGCAGAATGTTAAGCAAGGTAGTGACATAACGGGCCCCCTTTTCTAGAAGATTCCCCAGGTTGAGATGAACAGAAGTGATCAGAGGGTTCAGGAGAAGATGAGGTTATTCTGGGACTAACTAGAAAATCACTTTGACTGGGGCACCTGGTTGGCTCAGTTGGTGGACCTACAACTCTCTTTTTTTCTAGTTCATTTATTTATTTAGAGAGAAACAGAATGAGTGGGGGACGGGGAGAGAGAAAGAGGGAGAGAGAAAATCCATATCAGGCTGCTCACTGTCAGCATGAGCCCGATGTGGGGCTTGAACTCACGAGTCTTGAAATCACGACTTGAGCAGAAACCAAGAATCAGACCCTTAACCAGGGAGCGTGCAACTCTTGATCTCAGGGTTGTGAGTTCAAGTGCAATGCTGGATGTAGAGATTACTTAAAAATAAAATCTAAAAAAGAAAAGAAAAGAAAAGAAAATCACTTTGGCTAACATAGTAAGGGTGCTGATACTTAGAGAGGAGGCGACAGTGTCCCCATGTGGGGGCCATTCCCAGATCCACATGTCTGGGACATTGCTGCCTGCTAGATACATAGGGCAGGCCACATAATTGCAAATGTTACAAGTGAAAATATGAGTGCCTGGGTAGCTCTGTCTGCTAAGCATCTGACTCCTTTTGTTTTTAATTTTTTCATGGCTATTTATTTATTTTTGAGAGAGAGGGAGAGCAAGCAGGGGAGGTACAGAAAGAGAGGGAGAGAGAATCCCAAGGAGGCTCCATGCTGTGAGCACAGAGCCGGAGAGCCCAATGCAGGGCTTAAACTCACAAATGTGAGATCATGACCTGAGCCAAAATTACGAGTCAGAAGCTTAACCGACTGAGCCACCCAGGTGCCCCAAGCATCCAACTCTTGATATCAGCTCAGGTGGTGATCTTGCAGTCTTGGGGGTGGCGGGTCTAGCCCCCTCATTGGGCTCTGTGCTGACAGCTGGAAGTCTGATTAAGATTCTGTCTCTCTGTGCACCCCCTGTGCTTACGCATGTGCGCACACACACACATACACACACCCTATCTCTCAAAATAAATAAATATTTTTTCTAAAAAACTGAAAATACAAAACAGAGAAATAAATTTTCATAGGGCATTTTCTTTAACTCAGTATGTCCATGATATTATCATTTGAATGCATGAATCAGCACAAAGCGTCCATGAGACATTTCACATCATTTTTTTCATGCCAAGTCTTCAAAATCTGGCATCACACTCACAGCAGCCCTGTATGACCTATCTGTTTTCAAGTGCTTCATAATGAGGTGTACTAGAGGCTACCACAATGGACAGCCTCAATCTAGAATGTTCTAGAGGCCCACTTGAAACCTCAGCTGGTGACCTCCTGAACATAGTCATCATCAATTATGAACTGGAGCTAGAAGACCCCAACTCTAGTTGCTATAAGATTCTGAGGCAAAAGAAATCACTGCCTGGACATCAGTCCCATGCTCTCTGGCTGTGAGGTCAGGAGCTGCTCTAAGATCCAGAGATTGATTACTTTCTCGGCTGTGGCAGTGGGAGGATTCCAGGAGATTAGAGAGCCCGCCACAACCTTCTAGATTCAATGTGTGGACATTGCTCAGGTCCAAGCCTGTGTAATCCGATGGTGGGAGCTGAGCTGGCCTGTCCGCGAGTGGTTGAACACCTGTTGGCATGACTCTGGGGTGTGGGAAGTGGGCAGGGTGGCCCGGCTGCTTCGGGGCTCATCTCATGAGTCAGAACGAAGCCCAGTGGTGCCAGGGGCACAATGAGAGATAAGAGGCAGCTTGGACCAGATCTCAGGATTCATCACCTACTGCCCCAAGTTACTTCTTGCAAAAGATGAGTTGCTAACCTGTCTGCTGGCTGCATTTCAGTGCAGGGAATCAGCCTGCCCCTGAAGTCCCCTAAGAGCTTCAGCTGGCCAGAACTTTCTTCACTTCAGCTCCTCCCCTTGCAATGGATTCAGCCTGGGCAGTGCCAAGTGACATGGGTGTGTAAGATCCTTTCTTGTCTAGCAGATCAAAAGCTTCAGAGGCCTTCCTTCATTCTGAGTTAAGAAAAGAGATGGAGGGGAGCCTGGGTGGCTCATCCATCTGTCAACTGACGCTTGGCTTCAGGTCCATTCATGATCTCATGGTTCATGGGTTCGAGCCCCAAGTTGCACTGTGTTGGCAACATGCAGCCTGCCTGGGATCCTTTCTTCTCTCTGTCTCCGCCTCTCTCTGCCCCTCTCCTGCTGCATGCTCTCGTTCTCTAAAAATAAGTAAACATTAAATAAAAAGACAGTTGTCTTTAAAAAATGAAGAGATGGAGTACTTACATACATAACTCATGGATAGAAGACTAAGAGACAGACAGGGAGACAGAGAGAGTCACTATTAATATAAGGACATGCCTACACCTTCGTCTTCAAAATTGACAATTGCTCTGAAGACTCAGATCTCTAGGAGAGCACACACACTAGAAAGTTGAGCAAAATTTTACACAGAGAAGCAAAAATGAATTTTGCCAGGACCATTCTTTAAAACTCCTGTGATTTTCTCACTGGAAAAAAAAAATCCTCACCAGATCCTAATCAAGACTTAGGGCGTTCCTTCACATGCAGTCCTAACAGATATGATTAACAGGATCATTTGGACTGAACTGAGTGCTGACTTCTACCAGAAATCTTGTTCTTTCCATCCTCGCACTTGATTGAGTTTGAGGAGAGCTTCACTACCCTACACCAGCCAACTAGTTCGGGTCCTTGGCCTGAACCCCACCACCTTGCCACACACTCTCAGCCTCCTCTCATTGCCTCTGCCTCCATATTACTCACCTTTTCAACTGAAAATTATGGATGGGAGTGTTTCTCAAAATGAGGGCCAGTACCAACTTTATTATAGTGTGTGGGGTGCCTGTTGAAAGGAATATTTTTGAGTCCTACCTTAAGACTTTTGATTTCAAGTTGGTCTGTGAATCCTGGTCATTCTAATGCTCTTCTAATGTTGAAGTGTGCTAGAAGGTCAGTGGTTTTCTCATGCTCTCTGGCCCATGGGAATAATTTGGGGAATTTAAAAAATACTGTTTGGGTTCTTCCCTCAGATGTTCTAGATTTTAGCCGTATGTGATATGACCTGGTCATCAGGATGATGAAGAACCCCCCATTGATCTAATGTACGGCCAAGCTTGGGAACCGCTATTTGGGTCTAAATTATATCCTCCATGCTGACCTGGCGGTCTTATTTTTTTAAAGTTTATTTATTTATTTTGAAAGAGACAGAGACAGGGAGAATGGGGTAGGGGCAGAGAGAGAGAGAGAGGGAGAGAGAGAGAATCCCAAGCAGGCTGCACACTCTCAGTACAGAGCCTGACAAGGGGCTCCAACTCTTGAACTGTGAGATAGTGACCTGATTCGAAACCAAGAGTCAGGCACTTAACCAACTAAGCCAGCCTGGCTCCTCATGGCCTGGTGATATTTTAAAAGACACTGAGTCCCTCCAAGATACACAGACAGACAGGTAATATGCACACACATGGGCATGTGCATGCAGGCACACACACGCACACACTCATTCTCCTTCACTGTGTGCCTGTCCAAGCCTTGACATGATTTCGCCTTTCCTGGCAGCCTCAGGCACGATCTTGAATGTCAGTCACACCCCAGGCTATGATACCTTGAAGCTAAAACTTGATTTTAGGAACCAGGCAGGAGAATTTTTTTTTTTTTCATTTTCTAGTTTGTTCACTTTGCTGTAACCTTCACTCATTAGCAAACATCCCAACACTCAATTCTCAGTACAAAGAGTAAACACACAAACATATCCTGACCACCCTTCCCATGGTCCACTGGACTGACAGATCCTGGCATCCTGATCCCCCCGGGGGCCCCATCCCAAAACCCAGCTGTTATTTATATGATTATCATTTTGAATGTCTTATTCCACTCCCTGGTGCCACAGGAACAAAATGGTTTGGGCCCTGGAATGAAGGTGACGTTACTGCAACAGTCACTTAACGTTTATACTTGAGAAAGAAAATGCATTTTCCCTCTTTTTAGTAAATATCTTCTTCATTGATAGTCTAATTTATTTTCCGCCTGAAAGCCTGAGGCTGTAGTTTCCTTAGGGGCTAAGAAATGAATTTGAGGATGACCAAGGCCAAGTGGAGGGTATGCCTTCAGAACAGCCCACATGCTGGTTTCCAGACCCAGTTCCACTGGACCCCAGGCTCCGTGTCACTGTCGTGGCACCTGCATTAAGCTGGGGCACAAGTTCCTTGCTCCTGCTACCGCCCCAGCTTCATAGCCACCAGGAGGGTATAAATTTCCTAGGCCTTTTGCAAGGAATCTGAATTTAGATAGCATATTTTAGAACATCAAAGACCTGACATTTTCTGTCCATCTTTTCTTTCCCCTTTTTTGAATAGGTAAAGAGTGATTTTGTGGCATCTTAGATGAGGGGGGGTTACAGCACAAATTCTAGCCTATTATAAATATTGAAAAATATATTAATCCTATATTCTGCAAACCCTGAACACTGTCTGACAGGCGCCATGGGATCTATTAGCCAGACGAATGACAATACCTCAATTGTTCTCTTTCCCCTTTTAACTCAAATACAACTAACCTCTTCTTTCTCCTGTTGAAAAGTAGATGTGGGGTTGGTGAGTTAATAATGTGGACCTTTTCTCTTTCTTAAAATATTCTTTTTCTGTTTGTGACTGGGTTCTGTTATTTTTTCTTCACCTACAAATTATGAGCTGTCTTAACATTTATATATAAGGATTAATATCTATATCCATAGACACAGATAGATAGATATGACTATCAAGTAGAATTGTGGCTTAAGACTTCATGACTCTATAAATTATTTGAGGCTTAAATTGCCATTTTAGTATCTAGGCATTAAACTTCTGATTTAATCTTTTGACTTTTGGTCAAATCTTAGGACATATAAAAATATCTTTGCAGTGAATTGATTTTTTTCTACCCTCTCTGAACATTTTAATTTGTTTGCAAAGAAAAATAATGTCCATATAAAAATGTTTCCCACCCATGTCATTCAATCTCTTTGTTTCGATGTTAAAGACCTTGGCCAGACAGATCTCTGTTAGAAGTCGTGGGAGTCAGCTTCCAACGTGGTGCCCAGGGACCTACATCTCCTGATCTTCATGTTCTTATGGTCTCCTATAGACCTTCCTCCACTGAATAAAGGCTGGACTGGACAGTGAAGAGACTCTGGCCGATGGCTTTCAAGGTTAGAATACAAAAGTCCTTCTAGCAGTCTCTTAGATAACTCATTCTGGAGTAAGCCAGCTGCTTGTCATAACCAGGATGGCCAAATATATCGAGTAAATATATAGGACTCTTAGCTAAATTTGAGTTTTATTTAAGTGATGATTTTATTTCTTTTTAAAATTTAAATTCAAGTTAGTTAGCATACAGTGTAGTCTTTGCTTCAGGAGTAGGACCCAGGGATTCATCTCTTACAAAGGACAGCCTGTGCTCATCCTGAAAAGTATCCTCCTTAATGCCCATCACCCATTAAATGCAACCCTCGATTTGTTCTCTGTATTTAAGAATCTCTTGTGGTTTGCCTCCCTCTCTGTTATTTTATTTTCCTCCCCTTCCCCTGTGTTCATCTGTTGAGTTTCTCCAATTCCACACATGAGTGAAATCATATGACATGTCTTTCTTTGACTGACTTATTTCTTTAGTATAAGTATTGCTTATGTAATATTAGAGACATACTCATGTATTAAATTTTTTTCAGTTTATCAGGAATTTAAATTTAACCAGGTGATCTGTATTTTATCTGAAAGTCTTATAAATAATACGTAATTTGTCTCATGGGAGGGGTCTATACGTGGTGGGGAACTGAGTCTCCAGCCAACAATCAACATCAACTTGAGAGCCATGCAAGTGAATTATTTTGGAAGCAGACCTCCAAGCCCCAGGCATCCACCCTCATGCAATATTTTAACCAGAGCTGAGCAGCCAGAGTACTCTGTAATTCCTGCCCCACAGACATGGTAAAAGCTGATAGTTAAGTATTGTTATTGTATTTTTATTAAATAAATGTTGAATTGTATTAAATAAATACTACTATTTATTTTTATTAGTATTTTATCTTATTTATATTATTTTAAAATAATTTTAGGATCACTTATGAGGTCATAGATAATAGATAACTAATGAAGACATTTTGATTTGAAGGAGGCTTTTCACTTTTGAGTTCCCTTAAGGATTGAATTGGAAAAAATAAGACCTGTTGACACACCTGGAGGTTGGGAGTTATTCTGAAAGCAAGAATAAAACTCAGATGAGGAGCTGAATGGAATTAATGGCAGGAGTTACGAGTGAGGGGCATCTTGGCCAATTTCTTAGGAGCAACCAGAAGTGTCTTGGCTCCACATCACTGACCATGACTTTCCCACTGTCTTAATATTCTTTGTTCTGCAGCAAAGGTACCCGAGTTGTTTGGATTAGGGATTAGAAGTATCCTGGGGGAGAGAGTAATCAAAACCCCATCCCTTTCTTTTACAGGTTCAATATCATTGTCATGTATGTGGTAGGCTGCATGACCCTCTAGAAAGCTGGTCATCAGAACAACCTTCAGATGGAAACTCATCTTTAGGGAAGCTGGATGCTGACATGGTCTTGTCACCAGAGCACCCAGCTTATGGGAAAAGCTGGTTTCAGCAGGTGTCAGCAGTGCTGTGTGAGCCCAGAAGTCCCCGTGGACCTGGCCCTTCCTTTCTACTCTTACAGTCATCATACATCTACAGTGGCTGGGCCTCAAGTGTTGTTCTGGCCAGAAGAGTCTGATTCAGCAAGGTAATTGTGACAGATGGGGATAAGCTTCCACTGGACTACGAAGGAGCCGTGTCTAGTGGGAACACCCTGTGTCACTGTCATTGATGCCTACAGTCCCCCCCTGCTGAGTGCCAGGTATGGGAACTAACCAGTTTGGATTAAGGTTTGTGGATGATTTAGAGAAAGTGCCATGTCTTTAAGGGAGAGACACCTGCAAGCATACTATATTGGGCAGGTGGAAGACTCCATGATTAATAATAATATATTAATTATATTAATAAATAACATAACATAACAATATATTAATTATACACACACACTCATATATATATATATATACACATATATATATATATATATGAATTAGGACCATATTTGTATCTCAAATGAAGTCATTCCCCTCAGTTTCATGTTTTGTAAGGTAAGCCTGGAAGGTTGTCTGAGCCTGGATTATGAGTTTTAAACATCAGACTGGGAAGTTTGAGCTTCATGTCAGAAGCCAAGGATTCTCATACTTTAATGGGCGTAAGAATGAGTCTGAGAGTTTGTGGAAACAGTTGCTGGAAGCCATGCCCTAGAGTCGCTGATGCGCTGGGTCTGGGGTGGGACCCAAGAGTTTGCATTTCTAGCACCCTCTCGGGTAACGTCCCTGCCACTGGTCTGGGGACCACATTTTGGGAACCACTGCCATAAGCAGCCAAGTGTCAGCACCAACTTGGAGCAGAGCAATAATATGAACCAGAGGACTCCATTTACAATTGCAAAATACAACAGGATACAGAAGTCAACACAAGGGGCACAGATCCAAGATCAAGTCTAGCTAGGAAATCCTACAGAAGGACTAGGATCCTCTTGTAATGTCTGGAACTCGCTCTTTGTGCCAGCTTTTCTCTCCGATGGGTATCGGCCTTTGACGTGTGCTCTTCATTAAGAAACCATGAAGATATTTAGGGTTACTGTAAAAGCTCGAGGCTTTTTCCATGCAAATGTGCCTTGGTCTGTCGGGACTGATGATGCTCTTGCTTTTTTGGTGAGGTCAGAGGCAAATTTTCTGACTCCACAAAATTCCAAGCACTTTGCTTTTAGACTGACCTCTGCAATCCTCCCCCAAGCTGCTGAGGGAGTTCCCCTTGAGGAAAGAAAAATGTATTTTGTGTCTGTGGCACTGCATGGTTGGCGGGAAGGAAGCTGAGAAGTTCCACCTTTACAACCAGACTTCCAGTTCTGTGCTTGCCAAACTCAGTCAGCAGCTGGCACCAAAGACAGAAAGTAATGTTGAGTGGCTTTCTTCCTTTTTCTTCCCCCTCTTGGTTTTCTCAAAAGATTTCGACAGACGAAATAATACTCCTTCTGCTCCCTGGCCCTGCCATAATGCAGTCCATTTGTCTAAATTACAGACTTCAGCAATTATTCGTGCTCTCTTCAGAGAGGGTCAGCAAATTATCTCCGCTCTGAGTGAAGGAGCGAAAGACACCAGCATCCTCCTGTTCTTCCGTAGGGAGGAGGAGAGATGTGCGGAGTCTGCTGTGGGCGACACGTTGTGTGTGTTGTCTTATTGGATCTTCACTTCAGCCTCACGAGTCAGCGGTTGTCATTGTTCCCATTGTTTTTATTTGAAAATTTTCATTTGAATAATTTGAGACTTATGGAAGAGTTGGGAGGATGATGCCTTTTCCACATACCCTCTATCCAATGTCCTATAACGTTAGCATCTCACATGCCCACGGTTTATTTTTTCACACAAAGACTTAACATCGAAATGTTGCTATTGGCTCAATTACAAACTTTATCCAGTTTCTCCACGAATACCCCCCTTCCTGTTCCAGAGGCCCATCCAGTGCACTACATCAGCTTTAGTAGTCATGTTGCCTGAGTCTCCTCTGATTTAGGACAGTTTCTGCAAAAAGCGACGATTTCTTTGTTGTTCATGACTTGGATGCATTAAAAAATGTTTTTAATGTTTATTTTATTTTTGAAAGAGAGAGAGAGAGAGAGAGAGAGAGAGAGAGAGAGAGAGAGACTGTGTGAGCAGGGGAGGGGCAGAGAGGGAGACACAGAATCTGAAGACAGCCTCCAGGCTCTGAGCGTCAGCACAGAGCCCAATGCAGGGCCTGAACCAACGAACCATTAGATCATAACCTGAGCTGAAGTTGGATGCTTAACTGAATGACAGGTGCCCCAACATGAATGCTGAAGAGCATTTTTTAATAAGTCTCTCAACTTTGATTATTGTGCTGTTTTCTCATAATCAGGCTGAGGTTAGGGATTTGGGGAAAGAAACATACAGATGTGATGTGACCTACCCCATCCTGCAGATGAGAAAACCAAAGGTATAGGTGATTAAAAAAAATTGGCTAAGGTCATCCAAGCTTGAGTCTTTGTCATCTAAGATTTCTGAACCAATGTCCTACCAAAACTCTTTCTGAGAGAGCATGAAATCAAAGGTTACTCATGGAGACAATGGGGAGAGATTGCCTTATGGGGAAAAGCCACTTGAAGGGGAATGATCCCCCTTAAAATGATTTTTATAAACTGAGGTCCGTGAAGGGACCATCTTGAGATGCTTTCAAGTTTAAAATACCTTCTGGGGGCCATTGCTTCAACCATGTTTAGACTTTACCCCTTTGGGCCTTTTCTTTTTTTAAAATGTTTATTTATTTATTTTGAGAGAGTGAGAGAGTACGAAAGCAGAGGAAGGGCAGAGAGTGAGGGAGAGAGAGAATCCCAAGCAGGCTCCATGTTGTCAGCACAGAGCCCAACTAGGGGCTCGATCTCCTGAACCCAGGGATCATGACATGAGCCAAAACCAAGAGTCAGACATCCCTGGGCTGTTTCTTTTCCATGCAAGCACCACCCCCTCCAGCTGTGGATCATCTACTTCTCAGTATATTTATTTACCTCCCTTTCTCATTTATTACTAGCTTAAAGGGGAAATGGCAATATTTCTTAAATGATTTGTATATTTTTCACATTATTGATAACATGAGTGTCACTGAGCCCTAAAACAAGTCATCAGATTTTCATGCTGGTCTGACTCCCTCACTTACAAATGCGGGAAACTGAGTCTCAGGATGGCAAGGAAGAGTCAGTATTTCTTTTTTTTTAATGTTTATTTATTTTTGAGACAGAGAGAGACAAAGCAGGAGTAGGGGAGGTACAGAAAGAGATGGAGACACAGAATCTGAATCAGGCTCCAGGTTCTAAGCTGTCAGCACAGAGCCCAGGGTAGGGCTCAAACCCATGATCCACGAGATCATGAACCTAGCCAAAGTCAGATGCCCAACCGACTGAGCCCCCCAGGCCCCCCAAGGAATCAGTATTACTTAAGTCACTCATTTAACACACTTGTTACACTTTTTATTTTTTATTTTCAAGTAAAAAAATTAATGTTTATTTATTTTTGAGAGAGAGAGAGACAGAGCACAAGTGGAGGAGGTGCAGAGAGAGAGAGGGAGACACATAATCCAAAGCTGGTTCCAGGCTCTAAACTGTCAGCACAGAGCTCTATGCAGGGCTGGAACTCACAAACCAAGAGACCATGTCCTGAGCCAAAGTCAGATGCTGAACCAACTGAGCCACCCAGGCGCCCCGAGACTTATGTTTGAGATAAATCCTGTGAAGGAGCAACATGAGGCAGTCATGAGAATTAGTGCCCAGGGGGATGGCCTTGATGGTGGCAGCAATGGTTGAAGACAGCCAGACAGTCCCAGCCCCAGCTCGAGCTTTCTCCCTTCTACCCTCTTCTTGGATCAAGCAAAACAGAATTTGCCAAAACATGTGATGACCTCATAGTCTGAAACTAGTGATGAATCAATGGCCAATGTATTGCCTCATACTAAATTGGCACCTAAAAGTTCCCAAGCCTTGGGTGTATTTGCCAACCCTCTTCTTTATTCTCAGGATAGCAAGTCTGTGCTGTACTCAAGAGCTCAGACAGGATACTGAAATGACTGCCTTTAATCTGTTTTTCCCGGATGATTAGACAGAAACTCCAAAAGAGGGTTCTTTCCCCCACCTCTCCTCATGGATTAAGTGATGCTTTTATTCATTCAACAAACATTAAGAGTTATCTAGGTAGGAAGAAAAAGAATTATCTAGGTACAACACATTGTCTTAGATGCTCTGAGAAATAAAATTCATGAATTAGGTGGGTCCAATGTTTAAAGATTTTATTCTTGGCACTGGGCAATGTGTGTGTGTGTGTGTGTGTGTGTGTGTGTGTGTGCGCGCATGCACCCATGTGTGTGTGCATGTGTAAAGTCATATAATTTCTAATACATAATAACTCTTATACTAGTTCTCCGTGGTCAAAATTATCATTTCCATTTTGCAAGTTAAGATGTTTGCATCTCCAAGAATTTGTTTCCATGTTTGTGGCCTTCAGGTTTCTTTTAATTTTTAAAAGATTTTTAATGTATATTTATTTTTGAGAGAGAGAGAGAAAGAAAGACAGAGACAGAGCATAAGTGGGGAAAAGGCAGAAAGAGAGGGAGACACAGAATCTGAAGCAGGGTCCAGACTCCAGCCTGTCAGCACAGAGCCCAACGTGGAGCTCAAACCCATAAACAGTGAGCTGGAGTCGGACATTTAACTGACTGAGGCCCCCCAGCACCCCAGTGGCCTTCATGTTTATAAGAGAAAAAATTCACACCCAAATCTGTATAGCCCTCTTCGTGCCCCTCCCCTGGGTGGCTCTGGCAAGAAGTGAAGACATGTGCCACTGATGTGGTAATGCACACTACTATGACACATGACCACCAAAAACTAAAAGGTGGTTAGTGACAACAGTGAACTGAGTTGTTGGCGTGTGTATAAAGGGAGGTCTTTTTCTTTGCATCTAGAAACTTCCTTAGACATTGTGTGGAAGAGGTAATACTAGATGACCTCTGTGAGGAACACCTTTGTTTTGTTTGTGCTGCACCAATGTCCCAGCCCCTATTCTCCGTTATACCAAGTCCATGTGCTTCTTCATAGAACTGATCCATCCACAACTCCAGGGAGGGAACCGTGACACAAACCTGGACACTCATGGTGGAGGAGTGTTGTGTGACCTAGAACACACTGTTGGGAACTAAATGAAACTTGGCCCTGGGACTTTGCTGGAAAGGGCTCTCTTTCTCTGTCATCATATTGGCCATGATGATGTAAAACCTGACTTAGAAAGAAACCAGCAAAGGGGAAAACAGCCAAAGAAGGAGAAAGGTAGTTTCTTGCCAACATCATGTGTGTGCCTGCATCTAACTCTGCCTGATGTCAGCTTAGCCCAGGATTCATCAGTTACTTGAGGCATTACATTCCTTTTTAAAAATTTTTAATGTTTATTTACTTTTGAGAGACAGAGACAGAATATGAGTGCAAGAGGAGCGGAGAGAGAGAGGGAGACCCAGAATCTGAAGCAGGCTCCAGGCTCCGAGCTGTCAGCACAGAGCCAAATGTAGCCTTGCACTCATGGAGGTCATGACCTGAGCCAAAGTCAGATGTTTAACTGACTGAGCCACCCAGGCGCCCCAATAATTAAATTTCTATCACTTGCAATCAAAAGATTGCAGGTTAATGCGTTCCTGTAAGAGGGAAAGAACTTTGGGAATTAACAGTACCGTTCAGAGAGAGAGGAACAGGAAGAATATGTGAAATGACACAGGGCTCCCTAGCTGAGAGTCCCGCCCTTTGAACCGTTGCTTGGGGAGTTGTTCTGAGTTTAAAAGGGGTCTCCCTAAAAGCCAGGCCTTATACGCTTCCACGCAAATGAGAGATCAGCTTCGGAATCTTATTAAAATCTCCACAGTTTGAACGGGTTTTCGACTCCGCAGAATCAATTTTGTCCTCCTTAATTCAATTTTCGATGAGTGTTAGAACCAATGGGAAAAAAAAAATTAATAGTCAATTCAGCCCTTTTAAAGCAGTAACTGCCCTCTTGTCTTCTCCATATCATTTACCCAGTTACCTTTCTTCCCCGAGGGGAGGAGAGGCAAGGGAGGAAAATATATATATATATTTATATATATAAGTACATTTTTCTTTATCATCAAAATGTATCACAGCTCCTGAACTATGTGTATTTTGGCTGCTGGGTATAAATGTGCGTGGTTTTGTAAAAGACATAGGGAGCTCACCAGTGCTATTCCACTGGCTCTGGGGAGCTCCAGAGATTTCTTTTTTTTTTTTTCTTTTTTTTTTTTTTTTTTAAATTTCAAGTTTCAAGTGAGGGGTCAGCTGCAGAACCTTTCCTGGGGGTGGCCAAATTAAAGCTCGCTACCAGATAAATACACCTTAATATCTGACAGCAATAATAATGGCTTCTGTCTCTGAGCACCTATTCAGGGCCAGGCCCACTCAGGCATTGATTTAGTGACTATTTATTAAACACCTCCCATGTGTCTTCAGGGATCCCACTTAATCCTCACAACAATCAAAAGAGGTGGTGGTGAGGATTCATTAAGACTGTGAGCACCACACCTGGACAGGGAAAGGGACAGAATCAGACAGAGAGCAGGGACACAGGGAAGCCCCAGACAAGACCACCTACCATCTGGGGAGATGCGAGCCTCCCGGTCGAGTGTCTTTGGGGATTCGGTGTGTAACCCTGGGGAGCTGCCGCAGACCCCCCAAACACACACATGGGTTTTTCTCTCTCTTTCTTGGCAATCCATGTGACTTCTTAGGTTAGCCTGGAGTCTCCAGTGAAAGCCTGGCTAACAGAACATGTTAGAAAAGATCCGACTTGCTTTTCAAGACGTCCAAGAGCAGGAGGTGGCCATAAATCCTGGTGCAAGTGACAATAGGGTGATATTTGGGGGAAGCCTAATGGCAGAGGATCCCACCAGACCTTACATGACACCTGTGGAGTCTGTGATAATCTGGTGTGGCCCCAGGAGCTGGCAGATGCCAGCCCCTCTTTGGTTGTCTCTTCCCATCCTCTCTGCCTTTCTCCCACTTGCTAAATACATTTTCCAAAAAGGCTACACTCTCCTTTTTTTCTTTTTTTTTTAGGACTGTGAGTTCTTGAAATGTTCTCCTTGGTTTTCCCATTTACAAATTAATTACAGTTGAAACTTGCTGCTAAATCCAGAGAATGTGGTTCTGTTTGTGGGAAGGTTTTCCTTACATAGGTCTCTAATCCTAGAAGACTTCAATTCTTTCTTCATGTGATTTCAGTACAAGGCAGATTTTGGATGTTAAGTCATCAAAAGTCTACAGAACTGCGTATATTTTATCTTTGTTTTTGTTGTGAGTTGTTTTTTGATTCTTCCTGCCCCCCTCCCACCTCCCTGGCCCCTCCTCTGGATAGATAATGCCAGGGCAAAAAAAAAAAAATGTCTGGGGAAGGGTTCGGCTTAGGCCTGTCAAGCCTAAAAACCTTTAATCCTTCCCTTCTCTGTAATGAGTTTGAGACGCCAATGATTTGGTTTCCCCCAAGCCTTTCTGGGTACGATCCAATCAATGTTTAATTTCCCCAACTGGCTCTGTGAGAAGATTTATTTCCTTGTGTTTGTCTTGCAAACAATATTTGTTCTAAACTTTGCACAAAACAAGGAGAGAATGCTGATTTTTCTATTTCTATTTTTTTAAGAGTGAGGATTTTACAGAGAGAAAAAGGGGCCGCCGAGAGACAGCTGTAGACACACGCCGGTAGGCTAGCTGGGCTTTTGCAAACAAGGAAGATGGAAACCCGCTCTCCTGGACCCTCTCTGCTCCACAAGCCATTTCCATCTGTGACAGCTTCCCCCAAGCAGAAAGTTCCTGTTGTATTCTTTCCACCCAATCCTATCTTGTGTCATATTAAATTGTCCCTTTCCATGGTTACGTGTCTGTACCCGCCCCTTGAATGTCCACGAAACACTTCCTTGGGATCTTCCTGTTCTCCAGTATTATTTCTTGTGGTTCAAGGTCTGTGGCCTCCAAGGAAGTGTCCCCTACCCAGACTCAAGGGCCACCCCCCTATCCGTTGTCTGCTGTATGACAAGTCTTCATCCCACCCATGAGCCCTTTCTCTTTAGTTACCCAGGAAGATGGGTCTTTTCCTCAGGGCCAGCCAGACAGTCTTAATACCTGGTTACACAATTGCTAAAACTGCCTGTGCTTGGAGTTTGGACACCCTCTCATTGCTTTATAAAATAGGCCCATTCACATAATATAAACATTCGAGCAAAACAAAACAAAATACACAAAGTTACAAAATGCTGTCATCTAAAAAAATCAACTATTGTCTGACAGTTGGTCAACAACATTGCAAATTTACCTCCCATCCATGCACGGGGATACAAGTCTAGATAGTGAGGCACCCCTGGGTGGCTCAATAGGTTGAGCATCTGACTCTTGATTTCAGCTCAGGTCACTCTCTGAGGGTCATAGGATAGAGCCCCATATCAGGCTCCCTGTTGAATGTGGAGGCTGCTTGAGATTTTCTCTTCCTCTCCCTCTGCCCCTCCCCACAACTGGTACACATGCACACTCTCTCTCTCGAAAATAAAACTAAATGAGTAATTAAATTTAATTTAATATAAAAAGTCTAGAGAGTTAGATGGATATACAGATAGAAGCAACTTTGAAAAAACTGTCCCATTTATTACACATACTTTTAGGATTTTGAAAATAATTTTATTTAGCAACAAAAGACAAAGAATCTGAGGCAGAAATGCAATAATTGCTGCACTACAGTTGAATGTCTTTTTACAAATCAAGGGAGTCTTTAATACCAGGTTCAGTTGCAAAAAAAAAATTAACAGAAAATTAGAAGTTGGGAATTATTGGTGTTCTATTTGATTCTTTATAAAAATTGCCATGAAAGTAGCTTTTAGGCAGTATTTGTTGATTCTTTGCCACAAAAGGTAGAGATATTTGAATAAATATATTTCCTTCTACTTTCCATACTATCCTTTGGGATTTCTCAGTTTTTAAAAAAATTTTAATGTTTATTT
The DNA here is from genome assembly GCF_006229205.1 of Suricata suricatta. Lineage (NCBI taxonomy): Eukaryota > Metazoa > Chordata > Mammalia > Carnivora > Herpestidae > Suricata > Suricata suricatta. Next base: position 6,174,162 of record NC_043708.1, on the reverse strand, counting down.
AGTTTTGAGAAAGATAGAGACAGAGCATGAGCAGGGGAGGGGCAGATAGAAAGCACAGTATTCGAAGCCGGCTCCAGGCTCCAAGATGTCAGCACAGAACCTGATGCAGAGCTTGAACTCACAAACTGAGATAATGACCTGAGCCGAAGTCAGACGCTTAGCTGACTGAGCCACCCAGAGGCCCGTGAGATCTCTCAGTTTTATTATTGGTTTTATATTGCCAAGTTTTGTAGCATACATAGTTCATTCTGACCATAAATCTCATGGCCTCCTATACCCACCCCAGTATTCTGAAGGATTCAATTCTCAGTGTCAACCCTTCTTTAAGTTTTTTTAAAATTTACTTTTAGAGAGAGATAGAAAGCAAGCAGGGGAGGGACAACACAGGATACAAAGCATGCTTTACGCTATCAGCTTGGAGCCCGATGCAAGGATCAAATTTGAGACCTGTGAGATCATGACCTGAGCTGAATTCAAGCGTTGGACGCTAAACTAACTGAGCCACCCAGGCACCCCGCAGTGTCAACCTTATGATTCATTTTTTTCTACTTTTGAATATTTTTATCTTGATCTTTTACGTTTCCCCCTTAGGAGAGCTTTATTTTCAAGCTCTTGAGTTTTGGAGAATTTTTGTGCACGACTGTTATACATGAAGGATGCTGAGTAATTATGCTAAGGAGGAAAATATATTTTACTGGTAGAGGGAAATAAATTTAGAAATTAGAAACAGAATGTGGTAAGCCAATAAATTCAGGGAGAAACACTGAGAGCAACAGAAGAGATGGGGAACGAGTGTCTGCAAAGCCTTATATTCTAATGACCCCATTGATGAGTATGTCCAAAGCATAGTTGGGATTCAGTTGAGTGAAGGGCTGCACCTCCCCAGCTAAGACTGTATTCTTATTTCCTGAGTAGGTGCCCTTCGATCCCTTATTTAAATTCCTTAAAATGAAATAAGTTATAAGGAGGGGCGCCTGGGTGGCTCAGTCGGTTAGGCCTCTGACTTCGGCTCAGGTCAGATCTCAGATTCGTGGGTTCAAGCCCCGTGTCCGGCTCTGTGCTAACAGCTAGCTCAGAGCCTGGAGCCTGCTTCCGGTTCTGTGTCTCCTTCTCTCTCTGCCCTTCTCCCTCTCATGCTCTGTCTCTGTCTGTATCCAAAATAAATAAAACATTAAAAAATGTTTCCTTAAGAAATAAGTTATAAGGAAATGTGATCAACTGCATGAGGGACTAACAGTATATTTTTGTTTACATGGTGAATACATAAAGAATAAGAACAATTTCATATGTATGATTGGCCGAGTTAGCTCCATCTTGGAAGATGGTATAAGGAAGACTTTTGGAAGGGACGAAGGTTGAGATGTCAAAGGGTTAGAACTGGATCCTATCAGCCTGTGAACTAAAAACTTCCACCATCCAGCTGTGATGATTGCTAAGCAAAGGAAGTCCGAGGACTGAGGTGAGCGAGCCCTTATCAGTTTGCTAGGCACCCTCAAGTCATGGCGTTTCCTGACTTGATGTGAGTCCCCACCCTCCCTGCCAAGAGCAGGACCTCACACACCCAGGGGGCTTCAGGGAGTGGGGAATCTTGAGAAATGCCTCACTTTCCTCATGACATGGGAACACTGCTTCTGACACTGGCTTTGGTGAAGGACAAAGTGCAGTGAACTGGCTTGCCTTCTTTTTTGCAGCTAATGGACGACGTATTATTTTTTCTCTCCCTCGCTGCCTGCCGTCTTCGGGCTCCAGCCCTATTCTGGAAGCTCTACTTGTCCTGGTCTCGTCCACCTCTGCCAAATTCCTCCCTGGGACCTACTGTGTGATTTAATCTGCAAGTTCCAGTCTTCATATAGGAAGCAAAGTTTTATTACAGCATTGGACACTTTCCCACAGCCACTGACACTGACGCCTGACCGTTCGTGCTCATAATCCATATTATTCCGTAAAAGCAACTTTACGTGTTTTCCCTTTTGAGGGACTGTGGTATCCCCAAGGATATTCCCTATGTCCTGGTCTCTGTTTCAGTCTGTTTTTTCCCTCTATTTTTCTGATTGTTTCTTTGTTTGTTTGTTTTTTATTTATTGAGAGGGAGAGGGAGAGGGGAAGAGAGAAAATCCCAAGCAGGGTCCATGCTGTCAGCACAAAGCCTGAAGCAGGGCTCAAACTCATGAACCACGATATCATGACCTGAACCTAAATCAAGAGTCAGATGCTTAACTGAGCAAGCTTGTACCTCTCTGGTTGTCTCTAATGTAATTTTTATCTCTTGAATCATTTTATTTTGCTCTTGTACCCATTTTCCTGAGCCCTGCTACTCAATTCCTTCCTATTACCTTATCATCCATTCTTTTACCTACTGCATCTCAGTCTTGAACTGTTTGCCACAAAAACTGATCTTCTTCAATTTTCCCCAAATCTTCAAGTGTTTCTAGGACCAGTTTCTCTTAGGTGTGTGTTTCCTGCCATATTTAGTCTCATCCTCCTCCTCACTCTAGCCTATCCTCAGCAACTTTCACAAACCCTGATACTTACCTTCTGGTATCTACCCATCATCAAATAGAAGCAGAAGCAGTACTTTTTGGGCTACTAAAGAGTAGTATGAAGAAGGAAGCTGCCCTTGGGTGAGGCTGTTTGTTTGTGTTGGGTTAAGTATCTATTCAATTTCTAGCATTCAAGTGGCTTGTAACCATTCCACGGAACCCCATAAGGCATAAATGCTTGGGCTGCAATGCTTGGACGGTGGCTCCCATCACTTTCAACACCTTCCCTGGTCTCCATCAGTATTTCTCGGCCGGGAGACAGGATCGCAGGAAGCTAACGTGGCACATTTGTACTCATTTTCCAGCCTTACCAACTGGGCTGTTACAGGGCGTAACTCGGGTCTGGGGAGGCATTCCTGTCCTGTTTTCTATATTTCGCTTTCCCTGTCTTTCCTGCTTCTGCTCCACAGTACTAGATTTAAGGATCACCGATGGCACTTTAAGGACGCTGAGAACAACTTCTGTAGGGCTTTTAGAGAAAACTGCATTCTGCCCAAGGTCTGGGGAGATCTGTGTTGGCTCTTTCCATCCTTCCACATTGGGGTTTAAATTTCATTGTATTTGGCAGAAAGTCGTCCTAGTTTGTGGTTTGGCACTGTGGCCATTTCCTTGTTTCATGGAAAATGGCATTCTCTCCTTCACTTTTAATTCCTGCGTGTGCATGTGTTTCTCACAAGAGAGGAAGGCATTCTTGATGGAGTTAGTGTCTCTAGCGTGTTTACAGCTTTGTTACAAAATGCATGCGTTATTTTGTGGGGCATGGGATGCAAATGAAAAAAAAGTGGTGATGTTATCGTGGTGATGTTGAGTTGTCTTATTCTCTTATGTGAAGAGAGAATTTGAATAGGGCAGAAATGCCACATTGATAGCTTGTCTATCCAGAAGGTAGTGAATTGCGAAGGAAATTCTGAGAAAGACACTTTTGCAGGGACTGTGGCTGTTGGATTTGTAGGTTGATGAGCCCAGTACCATCGTGCGTTTTGTTTCCGGTCTTTGTAGCTCATACAGGGAGCAGTAGCTGGGAGCTGAAGCAATGAGATCTCGGATTTCTGAACCTGACAGTGTCTTCCTAGCTTTATGGTTTTGTGATATTGTGTAACTTTTTTTAAAGGCTCAGTGTGGTCACCTGTAAAATGGGGATTTATGCTGATCAATTGAGAATGCAGGTAAGAAGGAGCATTTTAAATATCTGGGTCACATGTTTAAGAAAAGATTCTAATAGGGGCACCTGGGTAGCTCAGTCGGTTAAGCATCCAGCTTTGGCTCAGGTCATGATCTCATGGTTCGTGGGTTCCAGCCCCACATCGGGCTCTATGCTGACAGCTAGCTCAGAGCCTGGAGGCTGCTTTGGATTCTGTGTCTCCCTCTCTCTCTGACCCTCCCTTGCTCATGCTGTCTCTCTCCATCTCTCAAAAATAAATAAAAAGCATTAAAAAAATCTAAAAAAAATAAAAGATTTTAATAGTGACAGAACAGGTGAAAAGTCAAAGACACACTGTCTTAAAGAAGACTGTCATTTTTGTCCTTGGCTATGAGATGGTCCTTCTTTTGACCCTCCATTTCTTCCTTAATGAAAGAAATAATAATTGTATGCAGTTATAGTTGAAAGATTTCATGACATGATCACATAAGTGGAATGTTTGGAGATGGGGATAGGAAAATTATTGAAACTCAGTTAATAACTGGCCCCTCTTTACCTTCTTGCTAATACACTTTGCCATGAAGGGTTCATAGGACCAATGGGGGTCAGAAATTCAGAGCTCCCCCCTGCAGGGCCTCTCCCTGGCTCCCTGCCCAACCACGGTCAGTAATCTTAGATTCGCTGAATATTTTGCATCAACAAACAGAGCCACCAATGCTACGAGGTTCGAGTACCTGGATGTAAAGCACACTGTCTGCTTAAACTAGGACATGACTTGACTTAGGACATGCTGACAACTTGGCTGGGCTGGTCCTGCTCTCTGGGAGCCCCTGGTGGCTTCTCTTCTCCTAGATGGTCTTTCCTGGGACTGACTCCACTTCTCTGGAGCTGTGCGGCTCCTGTGCACGAACGGTTTCTCCTTGGCTCTTCCTCACTCTCTCTACCTCTTGTGCACCCAGACTTGCAGCCCGTTCTTGCCTTGCCTAGCCCTGGCCAGCCCGAGCCTCCACTCATCCACTCTACGACGGCAGACAGAGCTTTGCTAACTCTGCACCTTCATTTCTATCCACACATAACGAGAGGATTGGGGTCAATCATCTCTAGGACTGCTCCAGAACCTAAAAGGACAAATGGGAAAGGCTTCCTACTAGTTCCTGGGCCAGTGGGGAACCACACTAACTGGTAGCAGTGTTCTTTCCCAGCTGGTCCAGAAGGGTCTCCCATTGTCTTTCCACACCACGGTTTAGCTTGTCAGCGTCAGTGACAGGGGATGGATGTGTCCTCCTCACGTAACCCGTGGGATGCTGGAGCATGCGGATGGCTTCAAATCTTTGAAACCTCAGCACAAGACACCGCACCCAGGACCCATGGGCTTTCAATGGGCCCAGGCAGAATTACTCAGACACCAAAGCCCTTGCTCCAATACATCTAAAGCAGGCTAGAAAGTGATGCCACATCTATAAGGAAAAAGCAGTGAGCACTCCTTCATCCCAATCGAGAGAAGCAGCTGTTTCTCCATGTTTGGGGATGATGTAAGTCAGGCAGAGGACAGACCATTCTCCAAAGGGAAGAGGAGTCATTAAGAGCAGTAACAGTTCCTGCCTGGTTGGCGTATTCTCAGAAAGCAAAGAGCAGTTACTGTAAGGAAGCCGGCTGTCTGGGCCAGCACCTTTATCAATGAATAATTTCCTGAAAGGAAAAGAATCCGTGGAGACTGTACACTGTATTTGATCTCGGTACCTGCACCAGGCACGCAGGACTATCTTTGATTCAAAGGAAGCAAGATAATTGTTTCCCAAACAGACTCTTGCTGGAGAGGCTGCCCCCTCCCATCCTTGTGACCCTGCACCAGCAGCCCGAGGTCTGCCCCAGACAATTATCCTGTTTTGCTAGGGAACAAATTGCTCTTTTGGGGTAATTCTGAGCAAGTTTGCCAAGTTCATAGCGATCCCGGGGGAGCCCATGGGGGAAAAGCACTCTCCAAATCCTCTCTCTGGCCCTTTGAAAGGAAAGCAGGTCATTTTTTAAAGAATTCCAAAGAAAGCAGCTAATTCTGAATGATCCATCCCACCTTGGGAGAGGCCTTGGGGGCAATACATTTGGTTCCTAGAGTTGGGCTGATGCTAAGGAACCAATTTCCCATGCAAGTAATTATGCATGCAATTAAGTAATTGTAGATGGAAAGGGAAAAAAAGAGAAAAAGGGGACAATGCCAAAAAAAAAAAAGAAGTTGTATGAATCTAACTTTCAAAAGCAGCTTGGAGGACACGAGAGTCAAATCCTGCTTCAATTTTATTGTCACAAACGACTGAATAAAAGAATCAGCAGCTTGGAAAGAGTAAAATGTCAATCTGGTATCACGTAATAGCTAAGAATATAGATCCTGAAGCCACACCGCCTATGTGCAAAGCCTGAGTCTGTCATTTACTAGTTGTGTGACTTTGGGCAGATGACGTAAGCTTTCTGTGCCTCCTGTCTCCATTAAAATCTGACTAATAATACTACATCATAGGGTTGTCAACGTTTAAATGAATGAACGTGTGTAAATATGGGTTATCGCGTGTTTGTATATGTATGTGTGTATATGTGTGTGTGCATAGCTTATAACAAAGCCAAGAACTTCATAATTGTCCATCATTGTTTAACTATTGATGTAGTTTACAAGCAATCATTTCATACAGGAACTGAGATATTGACCATTGCTGATGACTCCTTTCTTCTGACCTTCTTCCTTTATTAGCAGAAAATCACCCCAACAGAAAAGGGTAGAGAAATATGAAGTGCTTAGTTTAGGGGATGACAGTGGCTTCTGACTCTGGCAGTGAAAGGGTCAAAGCCATGGCACCCCGAGGACTCCCCAGAGAACCAGTGTTGTTTACAGTATAGGTTTAAAATAATATTCCTGCTCAGTTGGACCTCCCCTCGGGACAATGCAATTTCAACAGTAACAGAGGATTAATTAACACTGGTCCCACTGGTGAGGCTGGTGATTCAGGATGGAGGAGTGGGTGGCACCCCCCCAGCCTCCCCCCAGTGCTCCTGGGTCCATGTGGTGAGCGACAGGGCCTGCTGGAAGTAATTAGTGCTGCCCAAGGGCAGCCTAACACTTTGGCCCCATTTGTATGATTTTGATTAATACTTTAAGTTCACCTTTGAATGTAGGAGAGGTGAGAAAATGGATGAGGAAGAGGCATCCTCACAAAGCCAAAATCAATAAGGGATGACTCTCTACTCTTGCCACCTTGGGCAGGGCCACGTATTTTTCATATGAGGTTGGGGCCTCTGGATTTATACCCATGTATCAGGCATGGATGGCCGGGCAGTTTCATTTGCAGGAAGACACCAAGCCAATCCTAGGGACAGGCAGTGAGCTGGCGCCTGCTTGGAGACTTGGCCCATGGCTGCAGGATGGAGAGAAGCCTGGCTCCTTCATTCAACAGGAAACATCCACAAGCCACCACTGTCTGCTGGTCAAGAGCTCTGTGTGTGGCCATCGTGGTGCTCAAAGCAGCCACGTCCTGGGCCACTGGACTTGCATCATTCCAACTGTCCCCCATCAGCTCAGAGAGAGATCTTCTACCTCAAATATGTGACTGCTGTGTTAATTCATTTTAAACCTTTCAAGAATGGACATCATGAGGTCTGTAAGCCTATCTGGAAATGGTATACAAAAGCTCTACAGAGAGTTCATAGCTCCCTGGCCCTCAGAAGGGTGAGAACCACAGTCGAGAGGGCCCATATTCCTTTTAGGATAAGCCTAAGCCCCTAAATACAACATGCAAGACGTTCCACAACCTTCCTACCCTTGTGTTCTGCTCTCACTGAGCCCCTGGAACACAGAGGTGAGATCCTGAAGGCAGGTACCTGGCTTGCCCATGTCTGCATTTCTAGTTGGGACTAGAGTCTGCAAGGTATTGGACTCAACTAAATTATTAGCATCAGGACCATGCATAAAGTAAGTAAGTCATTCATGATCCCGGGCTTTGGGTGCAGAAATGGTAATAAAAATAAACTGTTAAACAGGGGGAAGATTGCCCAGGACTGTGCTTTCAGTATAGTAACCCCTAGCTACATGTGGTCATTTCATTTTAAATTAATTAAAAATAAATAGAATTTGACATTCAGCTCCTCACTCACAGCAGTCACTCTCCATGAGGTCAGGTGCCTCCTGTGGCTGGGGGCTTCTGTACTATGCTGGTCGGTTGGTGTGTTGTAGACACATGCATTTGTGGGGTACATTGCATAGGACATTGACCTTCTTGCAGGAATTCCTGATGGGTGGCAGTGCTCTTCCCAATTCTGGGAAGTCTCCAAATTGTACCATTGCAGATGCTCTGGGGTTTCAGATGTGTGAAATCCCATAGCGGCTTGCTCTCTGTCCTGCTGATCTCAGGCCTCCCTTTCAAAGGTACTGTGGTTGTAGGAATTTCAGCCCCCCTTTAGCCAGTGTGCAATTTCGCCGGTGTGAATTTCTTGGATCACCTTTTGCCCATGAGTAGAGAGAGCAGAGAATGGAGGATCCCTCACCCTCTTCCCTGGGGAAATCCAAAGCCTTTCCTGTGCTGTGGGTTGTTGGGTAGAAGAGTGAGGGCTTTTGGGGGCCCTGGGGGATAGTTATGTCTCAGGGTGTGGCTAGAGTTGGGTAGTGAGACCCTGAAGTCAACATACCTTCCAGACAAGTCTCCCAGCTTACCCAAAGCTGGGGCTTTGGAGTCCAGCTCAGGGACAGAACATTTCAGGGAGTAAAATAAGACTTTTTTTTTATTTTTTAATTTTTTAAATTTATTTTTTATAATAGTTTATTGTTAAATTGGTTTCCATATAACACCCAGTGCTTCTCCCCACAAGTGCCCCCCACCATGACCATCCCCCCTCCTCCCTCCCCCTCCCCTTTCAGTCCATGTTTCGTCTCCAGTATTCAGTAGTCTCCCTTGATCTGTGTCCCTCACCCTTCCCCGCTCTCTTTCCCCCTTCCTCTCCTCATGGTCCCCTGCCAGGTCTCTCCTGTTAGACCTATGAATGCAAACATATGGTATCTATCCTTCTCTGCCTGACTTATCTCGCTTAGCATGACACCCTCAAGGTCCATCCACTTTCCTACAAATGGCCATATGTCATTCTTTCTCATTGCCATATAGTACTCCATTGTTTATATATACCACAACTTCTTGATCCATTCATCAGTTGATGGACATTTAGGCTCTTTTCATGATTTGGCTAGTGTAGACTTTCAAAAGAAAGGGTGGTGAATTTTTGAAACAAGACTAAAGTGGAGCTTTGACAAGTTGTGGACCCCCAAGCCTCAAGGCAAGGGCGAGTTCTGGCCAGGGGACAGAAGAGCTGCATTTCAGAGTCAGCTTGCTGCCAACTTGCCGGTGACTTTTGACAAGTCACTGTGCCCTCTTCTGGGCCAGCACTTCCCCCATCTGTTTGCTCGAGGTAGAGGCAAGATCTCTCAGGATCCCTGAGTCCAGAGCAGGGAGCCCAAGGTTGCCAATCTGTCCCCTTTCTGAAGCTTTCAGAACCATGCCTTTTGAGGGTTCACCAAAGATCTTTCAGGTCAGTGTATGAAATCTTCTCCTTTGAAAGCTCCTCAAGATGCAAAGGCTGATCATGAGACCCCCATTCATCACTCCAGGCCCTCCTAGGTGACGGAGGGAATGCAGGCCTCTGCAGTCCGAAAGTGGTGGAGAAAATGAGCCACCCAGATGTTTGGAAACGATATCTTGAAATCATTCTGTTTATTGCTAATCTGTTTTTCACATCTCCAGAGTGCTTGGGTGATGGAGGCCTGAGCCAATGAGAAATGGATGAATAATAGCCCACACTATCATGGTTTGCATAGGCTTTCTGCTGACACGTCCCTTCCTGACATCTCCTCCTTTGATATTCTCATCAACCCCTCCAGGAAGGCAAGATGGAATCATTGGCGTGGCCACATTACAGATGCACACGTTAAAGATTCTTGCCAATATCGCTCAGCACAAGTGGCAAAGCTGGGTCTCAGCTCAGCTCCTGTAGCTAATGCTGGTTCCGCCAGGCCTCCTTGTTGCAGTGTGGCCCCTCTTGACAGGGGCAGGTGTGTCCCTGACCTCTGAAGCTATAGTTATTCCTGTCAGTGGCTGGGCCGCCATGTCTATTGACCACTGTAAACACACAGTCATGGGCAATGTAAGGTGGAGAGAGAACCCGAAAGTGAAACCACCATCTTCCTTTCTTACGTAGAGTGAGAACTTGGGCAAATGCCCCTCTTGGAGGCTCCCATTCCTCCTTGCAACAGGAGGAGGGGCTCAAGGCTAGTAAATGGATGCTTTCAAGAGGTGTAGACACGTTCTCTCCAGACTGTTTTGGTTGGCGGGGTGATCGCAGGAGGGGAGGGTGGCATCTTGGCCAGGAGCGTGAGAACCTGCACCGAAGAAGACTCAGAGCCTGAGCCCTGTATCTTTCTCGAATGTTCCATTTCTGTTTCTTGGAAGGTAACCCCATCCATCGTCCCCTCTCCAGCTCCTCTGTGAGGCCTTGGCATCCTGCCCACCCCTTCAGCCAGGCCGGGGGTGTGGGTGGCTCCTCGTAACCAGAGGAAAGGGGCCAGGATCTCCTTCCCCTTTATTGCAGATAGGTGACTCAGGGCTTTTGCATAATCCAGCAAGAACCATGTGAACTCACTCTTCTTCCCAGCTGGCCATGCCACTCGCCTCTCTACATGGGTTTGCAAAGGGTGGTGATTAATCTCAGAGCTGAGATGAGGGCAAAGCTGCCAAACGCCCTGGGACAGGGCAAGGTCCCCAGCAAGCTCGGCCTGGCTGCTCTGGATGAGGGATAAACCAGCACAGACACAGATGCCAAGGGCCTTTGGCCACCAATGAACAATGGACCTCTCGTTACCCAGGTCTTCTGTCTTCTAGGAAGGGGAGAGGCAGATGGGGAGCCGTCGGGGTCCTGAGAGGCCTGAGTCCCCATCCCAGCTCTGGTCTAACTCCATGTGACCCCACCCCAGACTCAACTGGGAGCAGGAGCAAAGCTTTCTCCTAACGTGTAACAGGGCCACGGGCAAGGCGTCGGTGATGCAGCACATCTGAAGTGGCCTTGGCCCATGTTCTTCCAAAGACAGTGGCCACAGTTTCCCCAGGGTTTCTGTAGGGACAGTGGCACAAGTGCTGTACGACAGTCTGTGCATGTCCACTGAACCAGAAGCTCCTCATTAGGCTGTGCGTTCCCTTTATTCCTCCTTGTTGGGAGTCACATGCCTTCTCTGCCAAGAATAACAACAGTGATTAATTTTATGGAGTTCCTACCAGTCAAGCCCTGTCTAAGCACCTTACCTTCCATCTTCCCTAATCCTCAGCTGACCCCAGGGGTCACTGTCATGTTTGTGACTATTTGCAAAGGAGGTGACCATGGTTCAGAGGAGGACAGGGCTGTCCAGAGCCCACTGTCAGGCCATTGCGAGCCAGTTCCGTGAGACCTGGGAGCCCACAGGCAGCCATGGTGCCAATGGGGAGTCTCTCTTCTCCCCAGAGGACCCACATCTGTGACCAGCCTAAGTCCATATGGCCCTTCCTCTGGGCAACTGGGCTCACAGAGCAAGACCTCACAGCTCATGGCCACACAGCACAAGACCCCCCTTTCTGTGCTGATCTGACAGCCCTGCTGGATGCCTTGGGGAGTCCTCCTAATGCCTGGGGTCACATGCCCCTCCCCCCAGCAGGGGCTGCCCTCCGGAGCTGCTTCTGAGGGTGAAGGGTGAAGTCTCCCCGAGAGACCTGGACGGCACAGGAGAAAATGGGTGGGGAGGAGGGAAGATGGAAGGGAAGGAACAACATTTTACATTGTGTCCAACTGCAAGCATGAGTACCTGCATTGTAAGGGTCAGACCGAAAAGCACTGGGGAAGGAATGTGTGCCCTGGCTTCTGAAACATGTCACCATAGAGGCAAAGTGAGAGCAGACATGCCATTGTCCCTGCTTATAACATCAGTAATGTCAGCATGCTCATTAAAAAAATAATAATAAAATAAAACCAAACAAAACATCTTTGTATCAGAGTTTATTACTGGAAAAAAAATTAGTTGGAGCGTCTGGCTGGCTCAGTGAGTCTAATATCTGACTCTTGATTTCAGCCCAGGTCATGATGCCAGGGATCTGAGATTGAGCCCAAAGTTGGGCTCTGTGCTGAGTACGTGGCCTGCTTGAGATTCTCCATCTTTCTCTCTCTCTCTCTCCTTCTGCTCCTCCCCCACTCATGCAATCACTCTCTAAAGAAATAGTTAATGTCTAGATCATCTTCCAGGGGCTACGAGAAGACTCTGCTTACTCCTTAAAAGGTGACATGAATGAATTATGTAAATGTAACAGATTATACATAATCTATTGTAATCTGTGTCCTTATTTTAATAATTGTCCTTAGTCTTACCTTACATTCTTAAAAGTTGTAGTTTTTTCAATACAAGAGGAGGGGGCGTGTCTGGGCATGCTCTGGAAGTTGAGTCCTCCTTTCCGAGCTGCTCTCTGGTGATGGAGACCCTGTGGCAGGTATCAGAACACACCAGACATGGGCCAGCCATGCCTCCAGAGCTTTCTCTCTCTCGTTTACTCACTCTGAATCTCCTACAAAGTCCCTTAAATGTATTTGAGGTATCTCACTTATAATATGCATTCTAGAATTTTTGGGGGGTGACTGAATGGAATAAGATTACTTAAATGTCCATCTCTGAGGTTGAAACGTGGAATTACTTCACATGAGGACTTTTCTGTCCCTCTTCTCTCTCTGCCCTCCATCTGCTGTCTTTCCTGCCTGCCTATGAGGGTCAGCGCTGTAGGGTCTAGAAGGGAATCAAACAGGTGACATAACCCATAGTGGAGGGCACATGGACATAATCAGGGGAAGAGTCCAGATGGGGCAGAAGAAGCAGCACCAGTGGATCAAGTGGTGTGAAAACTTCAAGGAAAGATTGAATCTCAGCCAGAAGTGGGATGGCAAAGGCATCAGAAGCCAAATGCCTTCGAGTCCTGCCTCATCTGTCTGCAGCTTTTTCTCAACCCTTTCTCATCCCACCATGTCCTCTAAGCTCTGAGTTCAAAAGGACAGCTCCAAAGCGTCTTCCTTGAGGTAGAGACCAGCTCCCACGGCCTCAGATTTCTTGGAGGCCACACATAGCCACCAGCTAGCCAAACTCAGCCCTGGAACTATTTCAGTGCCTGTCGTTTAGAAAGCCTGGAGGTAGCAAGGATAGGACTATCCCTATATTTACTCTACTGAGCATCCGACACATTCTGGGTGCATTGTGGCCACAGTGGGTGCCCCAATGGGACAATGGTGCCTTTTTTTAGCCAGTTGTCTCCATCCAGGAGATCTTTGGTCATGTGCTCTGTCTTCGTTTGGGACAGGAGCTATTGGAGACCCGACAGTAGGCTCCAGTCAGACACAGGAGGTGACTAATGTCATTCATGTAACGAGCCATTCAACAGGCCCTTAGCCGTCACCTGCCATGCTCCATGCACCACTCGGCATTGGTTGAGCATCACTAGGCCAGGCAGTCTCAGCCCTCAGGAAGAGCATGGGAAGAGGTGGCATTAAAATAAACACACACTTGATGTATACTTTACAATACAAAATCAGTGCAGCTGCTTACAAGAGGGGAGCAGTGGGTGGGAGAAGGTGAATGTACATGGAGACTGAAGAAACTGTGTTCTTCAGCCATATGCTTGTAATGCCCTTGGGACGAGAGTCCCTGGTACTCTACAGGGTCTGGAGGTTCCTATACATGGGCATTAGCATTTTCCTAGAGGAAAGTTTAAGGTGCCACATGGACCCAGCCCTGCATGGAGGAAGGCCGGGGGGGGGGGGCGGGTGTCAGGAGAGGGCTCCTGCCTATCCGACCAACAGGGGCCTTTCTGGACCTCCCCAGTAAGGAAATTCTGAGTCAAAGATTCTAGCAGATTCTTTGATTCTTCTTTCACCCTGGATTCTGGGAGCTTGACCTGCCAGGCTGTCAGTGAAGGGAAAGTGCTGGGCACTGATACACAGACTTGCTAAGCTTGCCTCACACACATCTACACCTATCACTGTATCCAGAGTTTCTAAAATGAACAAGTTGTTGCTAAGAGTATGGAGTTGGGAGCAAGTGGCCAGCCACTTAAGGACCCTAGATCAGTCCTTGACTCCTTGTGAGCACTTAAGAAAAGGTCCCTTGGGACGCCTGGGTGGCTCAGTTGGTTGAGCAGCCTACTTCAGCTCAGGTCATGATCTCACAGTCTGTGGGTTCGAGCCCCACATCAGGATCTGTGCTGACAGCTAAGAGCCTGGAGCCTGTTTCAGATTCTGTGTTTCCTTCTCTCTCTGCCCTTCCACTCACTCTCTGTCTCCCCCTCTCTCTCTCTCTCTCTCAAAACAAAATAAAGACATAAAAATTAAAAAAAAAAAAAAGAAAAGGTCCCTTAAGCTTGTCAAGCCTCAGTTTCTTCATCTGAAAAATGACATTGGTCAAGCTGACTTCCTAGGACTACCATAAGGGTAAGCCATGATGAGGTTACAGAAGCTCCTGTCGACTTAAGCATTGAAACACTCCCGCAACCTATGTGCATTAATAGTGGACCTGAACTTTGTACTTTTAAAAGGTGGATTTCCAATAGGTTAACCTGTGTATGAAATGTATCTCCCTTTTTCATTTGAACTTTGAGGACAGGGGTCTCGTCATTCATCCCTCACTGTGCAGGTGGAGAAGCAGGTCAGAGAGTTGCAATGTCTCCCCTGCACGTGAACAAACATATTGAGAGTCAAGGTGAACATTCTTGGCTTCCAGAACCGCCCCTGGAATCCCATATAAAGACGGCCTCTTTCTGACATAGGAAACTCATAATGATGTTCTGTGTTGGCTAGGATTTATCCTCAAGGTGTGCTCAAGTTCAACACACATAAAATAAGGCATCTTTAGTTATCCTTCTGAAACCCTCTTCATCTTAGACGACTCCTTCAACTTGGAAATCAGCAGGATGCCTTGATACTAAAGCCATGTTGACCAGACTGTGCCTTCACGCTCCCCATTGAGCCCTCAAACCTGCAGGACCCTAGGCACAAGAAGCCACTCCACTACACCTTAGTCTCCTTATCTCTGAGCCCTTCAAGGGCTGAATCGGGGGAAGCCTGTGGAATGTATTGGTAATGGGAATTTTTTCATGCTGCCATTGGATCTGACTTCAGAGAGTAGCTCCATCCTAGGGCAGTATAACTTGTGCAGGGGACCCTGCTGAGGGGCCCTGTTAAGATGCAGATTCTGATTCACTAGGCCTTGGGTAGGGGTGGAGATGGACATTCTGCATTTCTAGCAAGCTTTCAGGATTCTACTGGCCCATGAATCACACTTTGAGCAGCAAGCTTAGTGGACTTCCCGAATGACAAAAGGAAGAATAAGGGAGCAAGTGTCCCTGAGTTTGGTTTGTCTTCACTACACAGTGGCTACACACACCCAGAGCAGACCCAGACATGCATATCCACGCAAGTGTGCCTTTGTGTCTTCTCAGCCATGCACAGACACCCACTTACCCACTCTCCCCCAGGTGGGCGTCACGCCGGTCACAGAGTGTTCACAATTTGGTTCTATAAGGAAATGGTTGGCTTTCCCCTGGATGGGTCTTGCTCTGGGTCCATCCTAACGCTCACTCTCTCTGCATTCCCTGTCAGTGACAATGTTGAATCTGTGACCCTCGGACCAGCACCTTTGGTCTGAGAAGTGTGCAACCAGGAAAGGGACTTGCTACTGGCTGAGAAGCCTTCTTCAACACCTCAGCTCTGGCTGAGGAAGGGGAAGGGCACCTTCACAACCTACAGCCTGAGCTCTCGACTCACTGTCCCCTAAAGCAGCCACGTGCAGGGGGGAGGCATGCCATCCCTGCCCCTTAATTTCTACCCCTACAATACTGATCATTATTATAAGAGAAACTACATGTTGCTAGGCACTTACCACAGGTAGCATGCTATATTTATATTTACTAATTCATTTGACCCTGACACCATCCTTGTGGACAACTATACCCATTTGACAGATGAGTGAGGTGAGGCACAGAGACATTAACTCCTCCCATAAGACAATGGACTTTCAGTGCCTTAATACCACCATAGTCCTTGGCACAAAATAAAACTCAATCAACATTTCCTGAGTCAGTGAATGAATGAATGGATGGATGGGTGAAAAATGGATAAGTCTGGGTCAATAGCCTTCAGATGAGATGACAAGGGTCTGAGAGGGTGTCGTGATCTTTGAATGTACTGGTTTTGGTAGTATGTTTCAGTCCCAAAAGGCAAGGAAGGATTCATGATGGCCTCAAGATCAGTACCTAAACCACTGTGTGGACAGAGCCACCACAACAGAGAGGAGCTCAAGAGGATCAGCCTGTGTGGATGAGGAAGAGGGGGAGGCCAGCTCTCTTTGTTCAAGGAATGGATGCATTTCTGGGTGTGATCTCATTGACAGCTAGAAATACGGGACTGGAGTTGAGGGAAAAGGTGTGGGGCTAAAAGTAAGCATCTGGAAGCTATTCATCCATCCATCCATCTATCCATTCATTCATTGATCCACTCATTTATCATCCAGCACTTAATAAGATCCAATTATCATCTAAACCTTTATTGAGAGAGTTATTGAAGAAAGAGATGAAAATTGTGACCTAGCCTCCAAGAAGCCCACAGTTACATCGGTCCTTCTTCCTAGAGATGACCTTGCACGTCTTCAGAAGAGATTTCTCAGGGTTAGAGTAAACCTAATAAAAGGGAAAGTTTGTGGTCTACTCTGGGCACTCATTCAACTAGAAGCAGGAAGAAACGTGGAGATTAAGAACAGAGATACAAAACTAACCAGGAGTTCACAGTCACTATACAGCGGGACCCACAGAAGAAAGGAAACTATTCCAGTTTGGGAACAGCAGCACCCACCACACTTGATGATGCGGCACATTGGAGGTTCACCTAACTGGTGTTCTTTGAGTCAGGTGGCCCTACGTGGGTGTTCCAGAACAGCAGCTGTAACTCTGTCTTCCAGAATGATATCCGCTCTGTGTGTTTGCAGCCATACACCCGTCCCCAGCTAGAAGACGAGATAGAGACAGGAAAGGGCCTACTGTTTGCTCTCCAAATGGTCATATTTTGGGACACTGAGAACCTGTGCAGTAGCAGCTCAAGTCTTGAGTTTAGGAGTCTGATAGCGTCCTGGCAGACTCGGCACCCATGTGATCTTCCATCTGCTCTCCGTAAATGATGTGAGTTAATTCATGAAACACCCTTGAACCAGTGCCTGGTACACAGGGACCTCTAAAAATTACTTCTACTCTTACTGTTATTATTATTTCAGGCCAATGAACCCTACACCGACCTCTGAGATTTTTTTTCCCCCAGGTCCCTCAGAATGTCGAACCAGCAAGTCGTGTGCTCAAAGCAGGCTGGGGCACTCGCTGGCTCGAGAGGCCTCTTCTTGATGCCAATGTAAGGCTCTGATAAGTCCTGAAACACATAAATCTGTTATAGTCAGCATGGCCCACACCTGTTGTTTTTTTTATTTTTTAATGATGACAGGTGGCTTCTTTCAGAAATAGGGTCTTACGCTTCTGGAGAGTACTTCTCTTTCTAACCCAGCGAGTTTCCCCTGAACTCTGCATGTGTCTGGCATCTCTCATCTATGCTTTAATTTTTTTAACATTTATTTATTTTTGAGGGACAGAGAGAGACAGAGCTTGAGTGGGGGAGGGACAGAGACAGAGAGAGACAGAATCTGAAGCAGGCTCCAGGCTCTTAACTGTCAGCACAGAGCCCGATGCGGGGCCTGAACCCATGAACCGTAAGATCGTGACCTGAGCCGAAGTGAGATACTTAACCGATTGAGTTCCCCAGATATCCCCTATCATTGGTGTTTTAATTGAGGGCGTGCAGAGATGGGGAGGGTGTGGAGGGGTGAGGGGGGGTCATTTCACTATCAATGGTGACAATTACACATGCCCTCAGTACAAGTTTCTAGATCTTGTGAACACTTCCACTTACACTTGGAATTTTCATGCAAAGTTAATATCATGGATGGAACTGTGGCTCAGAGAGCCTGTGTGCCTTGCCCAAAGCACAGAGCAGGCAAGTGACTGAGTGGGGTGCATGCTTTCATTGTCTAGATTCACACCTGATGTTCTTTCCAGTTTCTCAAGGTGCATTGAAAATGAGGAATTCCAGGGAAGTCATCAGTTGTGAGTCAGGCTATTCATATATTTAGACCTGAGTGCAAATCCTTGCCAGTGTTCTGTGTCATCCAACTAGTCCATGCGGTGGCCCACGGAGGGGGCTGGGTGTGGCGATGGGAAGGCGGTGCTCACCATCCTTGCTGCGAGCAGTAGCCTGGGTGTAGGTGCGAGAAGGTTCTCCAGTGGAAAGAGTAGATGATGCCCAGGGCTCCAGCAGATGGGCTGTTTGCCTCTTCCAGAAAAGAACAGCGCTGAATTGGAGTCTGCTGGGGTTTTTACAAAGCCCAGATAGAGACCGCAGTTATGGCACAGCCCATAGGAGGGAAATTAAGTGAACTACAACCTTTCTTTGAGATGCTGCTTCTGCAGAAAGATTGCCACTTGGTTGTTGGCACCTTCCCCTCTCTCCACGATGGCAGGGTTTCCCCGGAAACCACCGGAGCCCGCCCCACCAGTGCTGTCCCCACGCTGGCCCCGCTGGGGACCTTTCCAAAGGGCACAAAGCATACACCGGGCACTCTCGGTCCACAGGCCCCTAAAAAGTGATCTCACGTGCTCTGAGCCTTGGTTTGCGGGAGGCGTTTTGGGTTACGTGCTCCTGGTGTTTCTGCTGCTGTTGTTTCTCTCCTTCCTGAGAAAGAGAAAGTGAACATTTGTTCCCCCAAACCAGTCTCTTCTCCATCTGGAACCAACGGGGGGCCCTCGGCAGATCACCCCGAGGACTGGCTGATGTTTATGAGATCTTAATCCTGGGGGGACTGGCTGGCTTAGGAGGCTGGTAATGGGGTAAGAAACTCCTCTCCAGGGCGCCGGCTGGAAGCCAGCCCAGGCTCCTGATGACGGGAAGTTTCCAGCTTTCGGGAGGCTTGCTCTGTGAGAAGAGCTGGGGGGCTGAGTCCGAGGCGGCTTCTGCTCCATTGCCCGCCCTATTCCCGTTCTGAGTTAAATGTCAGGGATTTCCGTATCCATGCCAAGGAGACACTGAGACTCCAGGATACGCTGGCCATAAGACTGATGGGTACGAGCTTCGGGGGAAACCGGAACAGGCTTCCTCAGCAGGAGAAGACAACCACTGTGTGTCAGGCACTGTGGACAGAGGACACATGGTTTCGTGTAACCCTCAGGGTGGTCTTCTGAAGATGCTGGTGGTGCCTCTGCTGGAGCAGATGAGGACAGAGGGATCAGAGAGCTAAGTAATTTTCTCAAGGTCGCCCAGGATATATGCCTTTATGACACCAGAACTTACGTGTTCTACTGCTTCCCAATGATGCTGAGTCCCCTCAAATGTGGAGTGGTCTAGCCTGGAAGCCTCCTACCCATGATGGGATGCCCCATGCAAGCACACACACATACATGTGCAAACATATGCACACACACACACATACACACTGCTGTCATCCACATCAAAATACTCACAAAATGATTTTTGGTTCATGGCTCACAGCAGGGGTGAGCACTTTTTTTTCTGAAAAGGGCCAGAAATGGATAAGTGGTTTCTGCTTTGCTGGCCATATGGTCTGTCACAACTACTTAACTTTGCAACAGCAGCATGAAAGTGGCTCCAGACAAAAGAAAGGGGCTTCCTGGGCTCAAATAAACTTTATTTACAAATATTTTTTTTAACAAAAAAACAAGTGATGGGGTGGACTTGACATGTGGGCCATAGTTTGTCAATGCTTGATATAGAGATATCCTTCTCCTAATTAAGATCAACCAAGAGAGGCTTCCTGGTGGTGGTGCCCTTCAAAGTAAGCCTCGATGAACTGGTGGGATTTGGAATATGGAATTAGGAGAAGGTGTGGGTGTTACAAAAAAGAGACAAAGGGGAATGAAGGCATGGGGCAGGAGAGTAGGGAGAGGGTCTAGGAGGGGGAGGACTCAGGTGGGAGGATGGCACTGTCGTCACAAGGAAAAGCCATGGAGACATGACAGAGGGCAAGGCTAGGTTAGGGAGAAACATCGCTGGCCAGAGGGGCTCCACATGTGGTCAATTTCACATCCTGGAGTCACAGGGGAATGTGTGCTTCTGGGATCAAGGGGCCTCATGAGCCTGGTTGCAAGGATGGGAGATGAAGGCCCGATGGTGAGAGACAGGTACAGCCTGAGGCTGAAAAGTGTGCAAGATTGAAGATCAGGCTCACCTTCATGCAAAAAAGGCCTCCAGCCATGTGACCTCAATCCCATGTTCAGCCTCTCTGGGCTGGGGCTGCCTCTTGTCCTATAACAGCAGGTGAATAGCACGTACCATTCAATGGTGTGGTGACCATTCACAGGAAATGGCATATATGACCCATGATGGAAGCGTATTAGGACCTTAACAAAGCACAGGGTGACTTGCTCTTGTCCAAGAGCAAGGAATGTGCTCCATGAAGAGTAGATTCTGTGAACTTGGTCAAGGTCAGAGTGTTCTACCTTCAACTAGGGTATTTGGGGATAGATGGTGGAATTTGGCATGAGGGCATTTTAGGTCTGTTTGGGAACCAGAAGTGGCTGCGTAACTAACTACAAATCATCAAGGAACTTTTAGCTCTTCCTTAAACACCCAGAGTCCTGCGCTTCCTCTCAGCCTTTCCCTGCCCCCAGGAAGGCCTTTTTTCTTTCTTCATCCCCTGGGCCATCTTTCAAGGCCAAGGCTAACGTCTATCCCCTTGATGAACGTCTTCTGGGCTCCACCTCTCTCAATTGGCCCCACTCCAATGTCACTGTTGGTGTGTGGTCTTGCAGCCACAAATCAGGTCTGAGTTTCCCAAGAGCAGGTGTCCTACCTTTGTGCTGACACGGGCTAACATCTCCATGGCTTGCACAGGTGACATCTCCAATTGGAGAATGGACAAAATTAAACGTGAAATAGCCACTGTTTCTTGGTTGGCTTGCAGGGCCCCAGCATTGTGCTAGAGTTTGAGGCCATCATCCGATGTTTGTAACATCCAGTTGGTGGGTTTCGCTTCCTGCACTGACAAGAGAGGGAGCGCAGGCTCAAGGTGACAGAAGATCGTGAACCCTGTGCTCAGATTTGTCTGCTTTGAGCCGTGAGTCTTCACCCAACCTTCCGCAGACCCTGGGAATAATAGGGTACGCATGCTCCTTGGCACTGCTCCCTTGGGTAGACCTGTGCCCAGTTGGCGGGACTGTGCTGTACAGTGTCCTTGGAGCTCATTGTGTTGGCTCATTGTGCTGGCCTTGCCACATCAGGCACTGTTAAATGTGCAGAGGGTGAACAGACTTGGCAGCGCTGAATTTCTCCTGCACTTGGGGACTTATGTTCCCCGACAATGACGAATCTGAGAATGGAGACATCTTCCAAATGCACAGATGTGAATGGGATGGGAACAATACTGTCATTCTGGAACCGAGGGGCAGATGGAGCATTGCTTCCGGTGGCTAGTCTTTCTCCTGCATCGGAGACGTGGTGAAGCAGCTTTTGCACAAAAGCAGTAAGATGCTGCTCCGTCCCCTGCTGTCTGTGGTACAGGGAGGGGGTTGTCGGTGGAGGCAGCAGGGCACTTCCCAGGTAGCAGCAGCCATTTGGGAAGAGCCATTGAGTCTGTGTGATGACACACTGTGATTGACAGAACCTTGGTTCCCTAAACACGTCCCTGTCTTAGTCTCCAGAATCGTGAGCACGTTCCCGGACGGGGGATCATGCAGGAGAAATTAAAGACCGTGAGATTATCTCGGACTATCTGGTGGGACCCTAATCACAAGGGTCCTTAAAGTCAGCTAACATCTCCCAGCTGAGCGCAGTCACAGGGAGAGGCGGCAAGGAAGAAGGAGGAGGGGCTGCTGTTTGGCTGGTTTTGAATAAAGAGGGGGGGCTCATGAGAGACCCCTATACACAAAAAAGGAAACACATTTTCACCTACAGCCTGCAGGAACAAGCACAACCCAAGTGATGCCCTGAGTTTAGCTCAGTGAGACCTGTGTCAGACTTCTGTCCTCAGAACTGTAAGATCACACATTTGTGGCGCTTTGAAGGGCTCAGTTGATGGTAACTGCTTAAATAATGATGGTGGGCTGATACAAACACCCAGTCTTTCCAGCCTCCACCCCCCAAACAAACCGAGAACACCACGAAAGAGCAGGGCTGCCTTAGCCATGACCTTGGAGTGCCACAGTGCACGCAGCCCATGACACCTTTGACATGGACAGGAAGTTTCCAGAAGGGAACAAAGGAGAGAGTCCATCTGGGGATGGAGACCAGAACTCACCCCACGGGCTGTAGCCTGGAGAGCACTTATCCCCTTGGGGACTCGTACTTTAAATGACCAGCCCTGGAAAAGCAAAGGTGCAGGGAACTTTCAGGCAGATAAATGAGGGCTCAGATGCCACTTCACTCATTCACTAGCTACAGAATCTTCAAGACCTTGCTCACCTAACTTGGAGGATAACAGCACATCACTGTTGACTGTTCTGTGGACTGCACAAGATCATGGATCTGTCTTCTAACTGTTGCTCCTTGAATCTAGTAGGTGTTCAATAATTGTTTTTCATTATTATTATTTTGCCATTTCCTTTTAGTTTAAGGCTTCTTTTTCTTTCTTTTTTTCCCTCAAATATTGAGAATATTGATAGTGATACTATCAAACTGCAATATTTCCTTTTCTAGCTTCTGAAATTTTCATTAAAATAATAGATGAATATAATCTCAATAGTAAATGATAATGACTACCAGTAATAGTAAATAGTAAATGGTAATTGTAGAGAATAACACTTGGCATTCCTAGCTGGTTTTTAATGATATTTACTTTAAATTTTATAAATAAGACCCTTACAATACGTTCACATCTTGATTTTCCCTTTTGAATATTATTAACTTCTTAATGCAGAAGATGATTTAGCTTCCTTAAATTGTGAAAGTGAACTGATATTCACTTTGAGGGGCACCGGGTGACTTGGTTGGTTAAGCATCTGCCTTGATTTCAGCTCAGGTCATGATCTCATGGCTCATGAGTTTGAGCCCAATGTGTGGAGCCTGCTTGGGATTCTCTCTCCCTCCCTCTCTTTCTGCGTCTTCCCTGCTCCCTCTCTCCCTCTATTTCTCTCTATCAAAATAAATAAATAAGCTTTAAAAAAGAAATAAAGGAAAGGAAATGAACATTTTTCATAAGGATTAGAGATCACTTCCTGACATGATTTCTGGGCTAGGTTTCAAAGATTGCATACAAGTTTTCCAGGTGAATAAATGGAAGAATTTACCCAGAAACACTGGCAAGCATGAGAATAAAATTAAAATGTAACAGAAGGGCCTGGTGAAATAGCTGTAAGTAGGAGGCACGATGGAAATCAAGAATGCTCAGGAGGAGATCTAGAGCCATGGGGAGGGGGCAGGATATGGAGGACCTAGTGTGCATGCTGAAAAGCTGTCCTTATTCTTAGTGGCGCCTGGGTGGCTCAGTCAGTTAGACGTCTGACTTTGGTTCAGGTCATGATCTCATAATTCATGAATGTGAGCCCTGCGTTGGGCTCGGTGCTGACCGCTCGGAGCCTAGAACCTGCTTCAGACTGTGTGTCTCCTCTCTCTCTGCCTCTCTCCTGCTCATGTTCTGTCTCTCTCTGTCTCTGAAAAATGAAGAAATGTTAAAAAAATATTACAAAAAGAAAAGCTGGCCTTATTCCAGAGGACGTGGTGAGCCATTCCAAGTCTTAGAGTAGGAGCATAATACAGTCAGAGCTACATTTTCAGAAAGGTTGTTAGGATTGGTGGATGGGATAGAATGAATATTAAAATCTGGGGGTAAGTGATTTTGCTGGGGGATGGGAGGCTATGGTAGACAGGCCAATATTTTAGAAAAAATCAAGTAGAGATATCTCAATATGAAGCTACCAAGAGCAAATCATCACTGAGGTTCTTTGTGTTTATTGAGATATAATTGACATATAACATTGGGCAAGTTTAAAGAGTCCCGTATGGGGATTCATTATACCTAATAGAGCAAAATGATTAGGACAGTAAAGTTAACACACCCATCATCTCACACAGCTGTCATTGTTGCTGCTTGACTGTTTGTGCATATGTGGTGCACACTTTTAAGACCTATCATTTCAATGACTTAGAAGCATATAATACAATAGTAAATATAGGGGTCCCTCGGTGGCTCCATCGGGTAAGTGTCCGACTCTTGGTTTTGGCTCAGGTCATGATCTCATGGTTGTGAGATCAAACTTTGCATTGAGCTCTGCACTGATGTTATGGAGCCTACTTGGAATTCTCTCTCTCCTTCTCTCTGCGCCTCTTGTTCTTGCTCACATTCTCTCTCTCTCTCAAAATAAATAAATAAACTTAAAAAATATTGCTAACTATAGTTACCACGCTGTAACTTAGATCCCAGAACTTCCTCATGCAGCCATTATTTGTCTGGCTGGGAGGTCTCTGAGGATCACCTCATACTGTGGGGTGTAACGCAGTGACTTTTATTATTTTTTATTCCTTTTTCCATGAGAAGACTCTATTCTCTACACCTGACCTCAGCTATTTATTGGGTGTGGCATCAAACTTTCTCAAGAGTCTAAAAGAACAAATGATATTTCCTTGGTATCAATCTTCTGTGTCAAGGGGGAGAAGCCCGAGATATGAAGGTCCTACTATGTGCTGGTGTTCCTGCCAGGCAATGTGCCTCTATTTTATCCCATTTCGTTCTTTCACCATCCTGTGGGGGTTGTCATCACCTATTTTAAACAGGAAGTGGCCAAGGTCAGACGACCACATGGTGAAGTCACCTTCCTGGGGCTACATGGCTAATCAATGGCCAAACCAGGTTCCAAAAGAAGGTCTGGCTGATTTCCTCTGCTCACGGCCTTCCCAGTAGTCCCCATTCTATCTTTGTTATCACAGCAGATTGACTGAGGGGGTATTTATTGGTTGACTACACCAACGGTTGAATCCAGGAGCCGCACTATCCTCACCACTGTATGGCTGAGGAAACTTATACTCAAGAAGATGTCATAAACTTGATCCAGGTCACCCTCTCATCTGTGATAGAATTGTATTGCAAACTCAGAAGCCCAGGTCCAGAATGTACGTGTTCTCCTGCACTGCACACCATCTTTTCTTTCCTTAAAATCTGGTGGGTTCACTGCTTGGCGAGTGAAGGGACAAACTCCTTAACAAGCCTGGCAGACCTCTTCATCCCTGGTCCCTTCACACCTCCCTCCTGCTCTGCCTCCCTATTACTGTAAACCCTGCAAACCCCTTGCAGATGTGGCGTACTTCTCCTTTCAGCAGATTTTGCTTATGCTGGAACCCTTAGAGCACCCAGCTCACCACACCCCTCAGACCACCTGGACACCATCCGCTGATCCTCCAAGATAGTATGAATGTCCACTCTGCCAGGAAGACCCCTGTGGCCCTTTCTTGTTATGGCCACACACTGCACCTCTCATCTGAGCCTGTGGAATCCAGACTGTGCCTCTTAATTGTCTTAATAATGACTTACCATCCCCTGTTATGAGGTCAATAACTGATCTGTTCCTAGGCTCACTACGCTCAACACTTGGCTCGTGGAAAGCACTTCAAAATATTTTTAGAAATAAGAAAGAAGAGAGAGAGGGCAAGAGGAAAGGCAAGAAGGAAAAAATAAAACAGAAATGTGAGCAGCAGTTGCCTGGCTAATCTGCCTTCTTTTTATATTCATGTTAACAGGCATATAAATACTGGGAATTCCCCTTGCTAAATGCAAGTTCACAGAGCTTTGGTTTTTTTCAGAAAATTACGTCATTTAAGAGGAAATAACTACATTTTTTTAAAGAGAAGCCAGACCAAATACTGAGAAGTATATAATGGAAGAGAAAATAATAAAATCCAGAAAGCAATTGCCACAGATGTAATGTTCACCTCGCTGCTACACACACACACACACACACACACACACACACACATGTACATGGGCACACACGCACACACATGCACACACCAAAAAAGGCTCTGCTTTTACTGAATCTGCAGTAGCTAAACTCACTAATTAAAACCGTTTCCAAATCTACAATGACCAGAAGGATGGCCATGCTAATTGACCTGTTGTAAGAATTCTAAAGGCAAAATTATAATCACAATGTCCATTATCATAATATATCAAATGGACAAAGAAAATAGAGGTGGGCATGTCCTAAGCACTAAGAAAACTTTTGAATAATTAAAAAAAACCTAACAAACAGACAAAGAAGAAAAGAAAATTTCCAAAGTGGTTGAAGAAATCCATTGTGGTCCTATTTGTTAAGTTTATTTACTTATTTTGAGAGAGAGTGAGCGAATGATCACGAGCAGGAGAGAGAATCTCAAGCAGGCTGTGGTGCAGGCTGGATAGGGGTTCAAAGTCACGAACTGTGAGGTCATGACCTGAGCTGAAATCATGAGTCAGTTGTTATGCCGACTGAGCCAGCCGGGGGCCCCTCCACTGTGGTCTTGTAAGGAAAGTACTTCTGTTGTGTCCAATAGGAAGGCACTGTTTTAATGGTATGGCCCAGGCCTTCTCTCCAAAGTTTACAGTGTAAAACATGTTCAGAGTTGATTTCACATCAGACCATTCTTCTCTTTCCAAGGTTGCCTGTTCACTCTAAGCACAAAGCCGTCCCTGAACTTGTTCTGAAGCCGGGTCTGCCCCTTTAAAGCCAGGATGGTCTTTGGCAGATTTCATCTGATTAACCTTGTGGGATGAGCAGTGTAAAGGACACCCTTCCACCAATCAAACACCAGATAAATAAATAATCCACAGAGGACGGTCCTGCTACCCAACGCCTCGCTTGCCGCTGGTCACAGCAGAGGTCTGTGGCGAGTCTTACTAGGATGTGACAAGTCTTAGGCCTTTGAACTTTCTTGATGACTTGTAATCTTCATCTTCGGGCACTTCCTGTGCTTAACTTGCTCACAACTTGCTGTGGATCCCCTCCTGGCCCCTTTACAAGCTCTTTCCTTGAGGGAAAATGGAAAACCCAGGCAGGGTTTCAAGTGTGTGTAAAATCCTGCTGAGAAAACCTTACATTCAATGCTTCTGGTTCCATAAAAGTGTTTGAAGTAGATTCCAGGTACTACAAAAAAATTTTTAAAGTCTGATTTTCCTTTTTGTTGAGGAGGGAGAAGGGGGTGATTGTAGGAGGCCTTGTGCCCGCATGTCTAACATTATAAGAAATCTCGAAGTCTTGATAGACTTAATCCCTACCACAGGAGTGTATAAAATAACAGACTTAAACTGCCAAGAAAAACCAGGACCACACCAGGAAAGCCGTTGGCTTTCAAGCGGCTACCTACCAGATCCTGCCTGGCAGAACCCCAGCTAACGCATGAATGCACAATATCCCAGTGTATCAAGCTGGGCTGGGCTTTGCCTGGGTCTGGGCCAGGTCTGAGGTGACCATCTCCACTCAGCACACTGCCACTCACGTCCAAGGACCTTGACGTACTTCAGAAGGTCTCATGCGAAGAGGAGATTTTCCAGCCAACTATTTGAGCATTTGTAAATGCCCTTGGAAGGCTTATTGCTTCTTCTCTCCATGGATGTGTGTGTGGGTGTGTGTGTGTCAGTATTTTTTCCCAACTAAAGTTTCTTTACGGGTTATGACAACTCACAGATCTCTCTTTGTCTTTTCCTAGTTGCTGCTGTTCGGACTGATTTTCATCTTGCATATGATTTTAATACAAGAGCTTGTAATGTGATTACATTAACTGTTGAGCAATATTGCTCCAGCAGAACCAAACCACACAGTTCTTTTTTTAACTGCACTGGGAATGCCTCAGCTCTATCTACAGTGTTAATTTTCCATTAACGTGCCCTGGCCGCATAGGCTGGGTTTTAAGTCCTGTGAGAATCTGTCTGTGTGGCTGGAGGTAAGAGTGTGGGAGCAGGAGATGGCAGGGAGGAAATTGGGGCACATTTCTCTTGGAGTCAGAGTAGGTTCTCCTTCCTCGTCTCAGAGATTGTAGTGACTTCCTGGAAATGTGCCCTCTTTCAAGTTTGGCCTTTGGTAGAATAGACAGGAGTGGCTTCTTTTTGCTAGTTCTTCAGAAGCAAATGCAAGGTGATAGGTGAGTGACCTGTGGACCGAAGAAAGAAAAGTCTTCCACTTTCTTTCTATGAAGAAATACCTTTTGGGCCACCTGGGTGGCTCAGTGAGTTGAGTGTCTGACTCTTGATTTCAGCTCAGATCATGATCTCATGGTTCATGGGTTTGAGCGCCAAGTAGGGCTCTGTGCTGACAGTGCAGAGCCTGCTTGGGATTTTCTCTCTCCCTATTTCTCTGCCCCTCCCCAATTCATGCATTCTCTCTCTCTCTCTCTCTCTCTCTCTCTCTCTCTCTCTCTCTCTCTCTCTCTCTCCTCAAAATAAATAAACTTGAAAAAGAAATATCATTTAATAAGATCCTGAAGATAAAATAATAATGATGGTGATGACAATGATGACGATGATGGTCACAAGTAAAAAGCGGGGAGAAGATGATTTGGCTTGATTCCATTCAGTTATGCTATGCATGTGGGTGTCAGAACTCTGTGTGATTGGTATAGAAATGTGTCCCAACTGTTTTGTTTGGTTATTTGTTTCCAGAGCAGTCTGATGTCAGAATTTCCATTCTATTGTCTTAATGAAACAAACAAACAAAAAAGATTCTGCAACTCCGTTAATTACAGGATAAAAACTACCCTCTACACTTCCTCTTGACATGGGAATATTCCAAGGCTCGATTCTGTCAGACAGTGTACCTAGAATTTTGTTGTTGCTCAGAAATGAGAGCCTCTCATTTGGAGAAAATATGTGTGTGTAGAGGGTGTTTTATAAACCTCATTTATCTTCTGGTACCTGTTTGGAATTCTTGTTAAAAGAAAAATGCAAGTCACACAAAGCTTCTGATCCATCCCCTAATCCTCAAACCCAAATGGATGGATGTTTTGGTTTATTTGCCTATTTTTATTGTTGTTTCTTCTTAGAATACTAGGAGCATACAGATATGAGTCTATATTTTTTGTATGTTTTTGTTCTAGGTTCACATTTGATGCCCATTGCTTGGCATAGGTTCTATAGGTCTGACAAGGGTGACAAAAGATGACCCCACTCTTGTAACTCCAGAGCACTTACTAATGATTCTGATGATTAAAAAAAAAAGGAAGGAGTTAATGGGTCAGGATTTCCTTTTTTCCCCACTTTCCCACCTTGTTGCCCTTTCATACCGAGGCAGAGGTCACTTATGCTCTGAGCTAATGTGCCTGCAAAATGGCATCTGAAAAGAACTGTATTCCTTCTGTGTTATGGCTGATGAGGTCTGGTTCCAGCCAGAAACACATTTTTGAACACTCTCACTAAAGACTTTCATTGGCAGTGACCCTAGTCAGCCCAAACCAAAGGGTCTCTGATTCCAAGAATTGTAAGAACAGTCAGGGCTAATGACCACTGCTGCCCAGGGGCTCTCAGTCAGCACTTGTAGAAGAGACCTGCTATTCTGAAGTGCCCTTGGGAGATCATTTATCTCAAAATCTCTTGAACCTACCTACTGGGCAATACCCCATCAGACTTCCCCAAAGGGTTAAGAGTACCTCCCTTTAAAAAGAAATACCCTGTAGGGGCACTTGGGTGGCTCATTTGGTTAACTGTCTGACTTCAGCTCAAGCCACAATCTCATGGTTCATGAGTTTGAGCCCCACATCAGGCTTTGTGCTGACAGCTTATGGAGCCTGCTTTGGATCCTCTGTCTTCCTCTCTCTCTGTTCCTTCCCTTGATCACACTCTGACTCTCTCAAATATGTAAACTTAAAAAAGAAAAAAAAGAAAAACAGTCACACTATAACAAGGACACTCTGATCCCATATGAAGACCAAGAAGCAGAAGGGCAGAGATGTGCCTGCAAAGGTTAACTTCCACCTCTCTGAAGGAAAACAGCCCTAATGGGTAGCATTTTCTCTTTTCCAAGGTGTAAACACTCCTGCCGTGGCCAGTTCCCAGCTACCACCATGATGTCCCCAGATACAGAACTGGGAGGGGATGTCTGCCTTCAGCTCCTGCCAGTGAAGACTGGTTAGCTTCGTCACAGCCATGCACCAGACTAGGAAATAGTGGAGGGAGAGAACACAGGTTTGGAGACCAAAGACCTGGCTTGGATTCCAGATATGTTCTCTGTTAGCTCAGATAAGTGATTCTTGGATCCTGTTGAGGCCTCCAAAGAATAGAAGAAGGACTGTCTTTCTAACTGGGTGTGAACCCAGGGAGGAGTCGCCTCTGGCATGAACAATGTCGTCTTCATCATCAAATAATCTGGCAGATGCATGGACATCACCACGAGCTTCACAGACTTCCACAGATTTCATCATACTAAGGTAGGTGCTATTATTCCTATTTTACAAAGATTTGAGTCTTGAAGAGGTAAAGAAACTCCTTCATAAAAGCTATCAGCCCACGTCTGCTTATCTTACATTGGCCCTTCATTTCATCCTTCATGAGATACTTGATAGAGTTAGTTTTTAAGCTGGAAATGTATTCATTAAAGATAGATGACTATCCCCTTGAAATCCCAAAATTGGAGCAGATCTTCTCAAGAGAAAAAGTGGCCAAGGCAGCCAATGTTACAACCATTCAAATATCACCTTGTTACCCCCTCCCGTGGATTAATGAGCAGTAGGCTGTGTACAATAGACATTCAGTCATGACCTGCATTCTCTGAACATGGCGTCCATTGTTCTTGGGAAGCTGTGGAGACCAGATAGCTGTGTCATTGATTTATTTACATTGTATTTCTTAGGGAAGCAAGATACAAAGTTGGCAAATTTGGGGTTACAAAACTCTGGCTTTCCCCCCTCCATCCCTTCTATTTATTAGTTGCATGAGCTGGGGTGAGTCATTTCATAAGTTATCGGAAGAACATAATCTACAGACTGAAGGTATTCACAAATTCCTGTGTGTGTGTGAGAGAGATAGAAAGAGAGAGAGAGAGAGACAGACAGATGGGGGGATTCAGATAATGAGTGTGAGCTCCTTTAGGTCAGAACCTGTGTTTACTAAGGTTACGCCTTCAATATTTATTCAGCATTAAGTTCATCCCTAATTGATGAAGCACTGAGTCAACTGGAACAAAAGTCATCACCCAAAAGACACTTAATAGGTGGGAGCCATGTTTACTCCAGTCCCAAAAAGCCTAGAAACCTTGCCCCACTTAGGCCTGCAACACTTGGAAAATAACAACTCTTGTGGTTTTGCCATTTCCAAATCAAGAAGACAAGATAGTTATTCCTTTAACGTAAGCTTAGTTTCAGTGTACAACAGCCGCAGTAAAACAATGACAACAAACAGCTTAATAAATCGGGAATAAACAGTGTACGACATGACAAATTGCATCCCCAATAATCTATCATACATACATCTGCGGTGGATAATGCAAGCTAATAATAACCCTTTGATTTAATTGGGCTTGCGGGTGGTAGCATATGCATTATAATGGTCCCATTGACATTGTTTTGCACCCAAGGATTCAAATCAATGCATACTTGCATATGAAGCACTATATAGTCCTTTCTCCCCTGGAAGTGCCTGTGTTACTATGAGCATTAACAGGAGTCGGGCCAGGGCTCAGATGGGTGGGGAAGAGGCCCTGGAGGTTCAGTGGGAAGGCCAGACAACATCCCATTGCTTTCAGTGGGACTGTGTGCTCTTTGAAAAGCCCCATGATAGTTTAAGAAGATCTCTTTCTAGGTCTGGCTGTAATGCTAATAGAAACGTCTAGTAATAACAGCCTAATTGTATGTATGGGCATGCAATATTGACATATACAGTATATCTTCCCCATCTATGCCTCCAAACCCGCGTGGTGTACTCTACTAGGAACAATACCAGAGTTGCCGTATCAGATGACTTCAGCCACACATTAGCCGTGCTCATAAATACTAATCTGGCAAATTCCATCTCATTTGGCACCAGAAGGGCAGTTTAATTCTAGCTGTTCCAATCCTCGCTCTCAGAGAGCAGAGTATTGAAGCCGCGTTGATACAACTATCAGATCTAATACATTCTGCACCATCTTTCCCCGGGAGAGATTGGAGCGCTGGTCTCTCCATCCGAGGGCCCGGCAGGGGACAGAATCACCGTGAGGCTCTGGGGGTCCCAGGACGCGGAAGCACAGAGAGTGTGGTCCTTCCTTCTGCTCCAGAGAACGGCTTGTCTGTGTCCAGCAGGCCCGTCCTGCTGATGGTCACGCAGGCCCCACCGCCTGCGTTATGCAAATCAACTTCTTGAACAAGCTTCTATTCATTGTCAGGCTGGAAACCCAGCCTTCCCCAGCCCCGAAGTCTGGAAGCTGAGCAGAACTAGGCAATTATCTGTTTTGAAGGAATACACTGATTTGACATTCTTAAGAAGTCACAGACGTCTGATTTCATAATATAATTTGTAGAAGTAAAAAAGGCAAGTTAAACATTTGCTTACACATATCATGTTTACATGTGTTCAAAGAACTTTCCAAAACTTTGCAGTCTCATCCAACTGCATCTTTTTTAAGCTCGCTTCGCTCTTGTAGGTTTGCAAACAAATTCCGCAGCACATTCAACCGCAAATTGATTTACTTTTGGGGAAACTCCTTGAGTTTCACGACTTTCTTCTTGCTGTTTAACGTACACACAGATGCAAAAAAGAAAAAACAATCTCCTAACACAGGAACACAAATCTGGCATCCGGAGGAGTCAATTTTTTTTTTTCATTTATTCTCAAAGTGAAGAGAAAGCAGCAATGGATGTGATCCAGATCACAGGAGTGTGCAAATGACTTCTGGGGACCCGCTGACAGAGTGACTGACAGCCACAGCTCAGGGCAGGATGGGGGAAGGGGAGAGCCAGGTCCCCAGGCGGAGGAAGACCTCACTGAACTAAGCATGTGTCCCGGGTGCCTGGCCATCCACCACTCAGGGAAGGCACCTTCACCCCACTCAGCATCCAGGATGGGCAGGCATCCTGGAAAGCCTGGTCTCCCACACCTTTGCTGGATGATGGGTCCCTGAGTCCATGAGTCACTGACGGTCACTCTCCCGTGTCTCCTGAATGCTGTCCATCAGTCAGCCCTGGGGCTCTGGCAGTAGCCTCCTGAATGGTCTTACTGAGGGAAAATGAGAAGCCGCACATCTTATCCAGGTGCCGTCCTTGCTCAGCTTCCCGGGATTCTCCTTTCTACAGGATAAAGGGCCAACTCATTGGCATAACTTTGAAGGTCACTCAGAGCCAGGCTCCTTCTTTCTTTAACAACCTCATCTCCAGGAGAATGTCACAGGTTCCAACAAAGTTCTGCATGCATGCCATCTCATCTATCCCACGGGGCCTTTGTACATGCTATTTCTTTGACCACAGATATCCTCTTGTCATTTTTCACCTGGAAAACTCCAACTCATTTTTCAAAATCAACTCAGACACTACCTCTGGAAATCATCCCTGAACCTCAACACAGGGTTAGGGCTTTCTTCCTTATGTTCGTTAGCAGCTTTAATTGAATTTTTGAGAGCTGGGCTAGGTTTACCATGAATTGGCAAAATGTATCTTGTTTAGGACTATGATTTGGTTACCCATGCACATACCACATCAAACACACAGTTCCTAGACAGCATGTAAAGGTTTTAGCATAAAATCAGAGATAAATAGGGGCATCTGGGTGGCTCAGTCCGTTGAGTGGCCAACTTTGGCTCAGGTCTTGTCACTGTAAGTTTGAGCCCTACATTAGGGTCTGTGCTGATAGTTCAGAGCCTGGAGCCTGCTTTGGATTCTGGGTCTCCCCCTATTTCTGCTCCTCTCCTGCCCACACTCTCTCTTTCAAAGAAAAATAGTAATTAAACATTAAAAAAGAGTGGATAAATAAATGAATAAATTAGATACTGAAAGGAAGTATAATCACTCAAAAAGCTGTAGCTCAGACCCTCCTACCCACCAAGGGCCCCTCACAAAGTGATCCGAACAAAAGAGCCAGACCACTGAATGCTGCAAACTCCCTGGTTGGAGAGAAGGGTACCGTGAACCCAGGTGGCTGGGCAAAGTGGCAAAATAGCATCATTGCACAAACCCCTCATCTTCAGACTTTCCCCTCCCTTCTCTCCTGATGGTTTGGCCCCTGGAGAAGCTGGAGGGGCTCTAAGACAAGGTGAGCTTATAAGAGGATGTTAAGTCCTGGAGATGAGCTCCCTGGCTTGAGGGAGGGGTGGCAGGTGTCTCTTCCTTCAGCTGAGCTGGCCCAAGGCTCTTCTGACCAAGGACCTCCAGCGTGCCCAGCCACTGCCCATTGGCCAGATTCTTACGACACTCCCTTCCCTACATCCTGCTCCCTGACTCCCCTCCCCCCTGCCCCACCTCAAGGTGTGCATGTCCTGACTTTTAGGATATGTCCTGGGTTTTGCCAAAGATGCCCAAGACAAGGAAGGCCTTGGACTCCAAAGGCTCCACCGAATGCCACATGAACGGCCAAAAAAAAAAAAAAAAACAACCGAGGAGGCCAAAGTTTACCAACACAGATGACTTTCAATCTGCCTGACTTCTGTTCCCGAATAAAGGAGCATATGTCCAGCCTCATGTCGTCCAAGGTTTCCGGGTTTTGCTTTTGTTTGTTTCCTTCTGAGAAGTCTGTGAAGGAGCCGGTGCCCGGGCAGAAAGGGTGACTCTGAAAGCTCTCATTAGTTCGCAGCCTGCCTGGCGGCCTGGAAACCCGCAACAGTAATAGGAACCAGGCAGGGAAAGTGAAGTTCAAACCAGGATTGTGTCACAGGAGGCCCCCTGAGCCGCTGGGCCACACGAGGCCTGCTACCACCACGCTGGAGGGCTCTGGGCAGCGGGGTGCTGGGGTCTGCCCTCCAGCACTCTCTGGGGGTTTCTGTCCAAGCTGACAACTTCCAGACACCCCTCTCCCCACCAGTTCCTGGGAGCCAGTCTGGTGTGGGAACTCTGGGAGGCCAGCGGCCCAGCCAGCTCGTAAGCAGCCAGCAGGAGTGTCCCCTCCTCACTCCAGTCCTCAGAAGGCTGCCAGTGCTAGAGGAGGTCCTCCCGGGGCGCTGCAGACCCCGAAGCCTGACTCGGGGGCCAGCGGGAAGCAGGTGGGGACACTGACGTCCTCCTGGGTGACCCTAATGGAACCATTGGCAGAAAATTAACTGGAGGCTATCAATCCGCTGTGGTAACTTCCAGAGCCCACACAAACACACTCTGGAGAGAGAGTGGACAGAGAGAGAAAAGCTCTCCGCAGGCTGGGGCCTGAGGCTCCCTCGTCTGTCCCAGCACTTGCTAAGAGGCATGAGCCACCACCTCAGCCGGACTCTGCAGCCCACGTCCCCCCTGCCTTGGAACACCCGCATCCTCAGGGAGCTCAGTGTCACTGTCATTAGGAAGCACGACCTCCGCCCTCTGCGAGCCAGAAGCTCTTGCTGCAGATTGGGGTGTCTGTCCTCGGAGCCCCTTCCCTCCAAGACCAACACGACTGGTGTGGCCAATGGTGTTGAGGTGGTCGGGGGGAGTCACCCAGGGCTGTGCTGTCGAGTCACAAGTCACCCTCAGGACCTGAGCGGGGGGGAGGGGGATGAGGAGGAGGGGAGCAGTTGGGTCCTGGAACATGCACGGTGCTCAGGACACGTTCCACGAATGGTAAACTGGTACTTGACTTCCTACTTTTCTTTTTGTGTCTTTTACTTTGGATTTTTCCATGGAAAAGCAGGCCTGATTCATAAAGCAGAGTTTTTAAGTGACCTTCCAATAATACGCACAGATAGGTGGCAACCTATTACCTGTGTGTGTGTGTATGTGTTTACAAAGAATGGATATATATGTATATTTATATTTATCCATACATATGGATATGTATATATCACTATTATATGATATACGAATAATGGGTATTAATGATATATGGTATGTATCTATAGGTTGTTACTCATATACGTTACTTAAAATCATAAATTCATTCTCATCAGAGAAAATTTGGAACACTGAATAAAGAAGAAAATGTAAATCACCCATGATTGCATCGCCCAGAGATGAAAAACTATTAACATCTTGATGTGCTTCATTCTATCAGCAAATATTATGTTGCAGATTTGAGATCGCACTGAATAAACAATTTTAGATCTGGCTGTTTTTCAATTAATGTTGCATTGTAAGTAGATTTTCCTTTCCACCTTTCTCAGGGACATACTTCTGTTTGGGGTTCGTTTTCATTTTGTTTATCAAAAATAAATTTTCAGTGGCACCTGGGTAGCCCAATACATGTACGACTCTTGATTTTGGCTCAGGTCATGATTTTCAGGGTCATGGAATCAAGTTTTGTGTCGGGCTCTGTGCTGACAGTGTGGAGCTGCTTGGGATTCTCTCTTTTTCCCTCTCTCTCTGCCCATTCCCCACTCTTTCTGCCTTTCTATCTCTCTACCTCTCTCTCTATCACTCTCAATCAATCAATAAACATTTGAAAAATAAATGTTCCCTTTACTCGAGAGAAAGAAAGAGAGGGCAGAATTTCTGAGCCACGTGTAGATGCTCTAGCTGTTGCTGTCTCTATTCTCAGGATTTCTACAGCCTGCTGGGGTCTTGAACCAAAAAGGATAAAACCACTTGCTCTCAATGCCCAGAACATAGACCAATTCCATGAAATATTAGCCACATGGAGCTCAAAACTAGTCTGGCCCCTAACAGAAGAGCCGTGTGAGACCCCGAGGGACAAAAGGAGGAACCAGATGCCACAAAGTGACCAAGTCACTGATGCAGAATGGGGACCTTCCCTCTCCTGAAGGAGGGAAGGTTGGGGGGCTGCCTGGACGCTCACACTCCCATTAGCCATTGTACCGTCATGTTTATTTATTTATTCCCACAGTATGGGAATCCATGTGTAAGATATAACCTTGCATTCCAACTGTGAGTAATCATTGTGTTTCTCTCTTTTTGTATATTTTAATTGAAGTATAATTAACATACAGTGTTACATTAATTTCAGATGTACATATAAGGATTCAACAATTCAATCCCTTGCTCAGTGCTCATCAGGGTAAGTGTCCTCTTCACCTCCTCCATCTCTTTTACCCTCCCCACCCACCTCCCCTCTGGCAGCCACATGGATGGATGTAGAGGGTGCACTGCTAGTGAAATAAATGAGTCAGAGAAAGGCAACTCGTGGTGTCTCTTAACCAACTGAAAACATTCAGATCAGGTCGAGATAGAAGTTTGGTGAGATCTTCATAACTGGTCTTGCCAAAATGAGACAGGATTGTTTTTTTCTTTCTTGTATAGGTGTGAGTCTGGGGAGACAGGTATCTCGGGAGTGCAGAATAAGAGGTAAACTTAATCCTTCTGTGATATCAGACCCTTCCTTTATTTTGTCAGAACAGATTTACAAACCTGCTCGGATGAGCCTCCAGTCTGCCGATTGTAGATCTGCCTATTGATGTGAAGATCTATGACAGTTCATTTTACCCCAGAACACTTGGAACAGTTTCAAGTGATGTTCCATGGGCCCTTCTGAGCCACATGATGTGCGAGGCAAGGTCACCCTGGGGACGTGTATTCAGGATCTCTGTAGCCCTCATCGGCGAAAGCAAGGGATAAAAATCTATGGTATTAATATGTGTCAGAGAGTGAAAACTACCTTCACTAGTAGGCAGCTAAGGCAGAAATACAAGAGGGGCAATTATTTCTATTCAGGACATAAGGATAATTTCTCACATATCCTAAGAGATAAATATGAGACCAAGAGATAGTAGTGGGACAGTTGCAGATTTTGGAGTTGTTTCTCAGCTGGGTGGCCTGGGACAAAGCCCTTTTTCTCAACACCTCACTGTCATTGTCCTTAAAATGAAGTCAAATATATATATACATTATATATACATATATATATATATATATACACACACACACACACACATACATATACATACATATACATATTTGCTCTCTCTCAAAAAATATATATATGTGTATATATTTAGCTATTTGTCCTTTGGCTTACTTTTGGTCCCAAGATCTTTCTGAGTTTGTTATTTTTTTCTCTTCTGCTATAAACATGGGATTAGGTAAAGTGTGCAAAGTCCTTAACACCCAGTCCATCACATAATACTGGCTAAGCGCACACACACACACACACACACACACACACACACACATGCACAGTAGAATATTACAATATTACTTAGTGATAAAAAGAGAATGAAATCTTGCCATTTGCAACAACATGGATGGAATTAGAGTTATTATGCTAAGTGAGATAAGTCAGTCAGAGAAAGAGAAATATCATACAATTTTACTCATATATGGGATTTAAGGAACACAACAGATTGGGGAGTCTGGGTGGTTCGGGTCGTGATCTCATAGTTGACACATTTGAGCCCCGCATCGGGCTTCAAGCTGACAGAATGGACTATGCTTGGGATTCTCTGTTTCTCCCCCCACCTCTCTGACTTTCCCTCGTATTTCTCTGAAAATAAATAAACTTAAAAAAATAAACAAAACTGATGAACATAGGGGAAAGGAAGGAAAAATAAGATAAAAACAGAAAGGGAGGCAAATCATAAGAGACCTTTAAATACAAAGAACAAACTGAGGGTCGTCAGAGGGGATTGGGGTGGGGGATGG
This sequence comes from Suricata suricatta, assembly GCF_006229205.1. Taxonomy (NCBI): domain Eukaryota; kingdom Metazoa; phylum Chordata; class Mammalia; order Carnivora; family Herpestidae; genus Suricata; species Suricata suricatta. The sequence continues at coordinate 6,135,729 of NC_043708.1, read as the reverse complement.
GCTAAATGGGTGATGGGCATTAAGGAGGGCACTTGTTGGAATGAGCACTGGGTGTCCTATATAAGAGATGAGTCACTAGGTTCCACTCCTGAAACCAATACTATACTGTATGTTAACTCACTTGAATTTAAATAATGCACCCTAAAAAATACAAATTTAATAGGGGTGTCTTCCTGGCTCAGTTGGAAGAACAGGCAACTCTTAATCTTGGGGTCAGGAGTTCGAGCCCCACATTGGATGTAGATTACTCAAAAAATAAATTAACTTTAAAAATAAAAAGAAACAAAGAAATAAAATGCGGCCGGCACTACCGCCACCTGTGAAGCTGCAGTGGGAAGTACATGTCGTCATGAGCAAAGGCGCTCTGTCGTTCCCGCCCATGCCAAGCTCTCATGACTGAGTGCCCCTGTCATGGAGAGAAAAGCTGTCTTTGTCACCATAATCAATGAAGGACTCCACTTGACAATGGGAGCTCTGATTCTAGTTCCCAACTGTACTGGTGACCTCTCCCAGAGGCGGCGGCCACAGCCCAGGCAGTGCCCCTGAGAGGAAGGAAACTACTGCAAGTCTTACTTCTTGAGCACCTGCTGTCTGCCAGTGTGAATGCCTTTCCTCAAACCCAGTAATTCATTACCTTCCTGAGCAAACCAGGTCGCAGAGGACTGAGAGAAGGACCTGCCACTCTTGCGCACGAAGTGGGGCGTTGAGTCAGAATGGCAGTTGAGAGTCCACCACGCCATGCTGCCCCCATCCCACCCCCCATCCTGTCTCTCACCGGAACCAGACTGGTGAGAGGGTCCAGGGACTACAAGCAAGGCAGTCAGCAGAAGACAAGCTATTGCTTATATCTGTGCAAATATTCTTTTGTCCAACAGTTACAGGGTACAAACTATGGTAGGCACTGGAGATCTGAATCAAATAGATACTCATCATAGTTTAAGGGATTCTGTAACTCAGAGCAGTGAAAGCTGTGAAGACAGTAGAGGAAGCACAGCACAATACGATATCACCACTAACTCTATGCTCCTGGTCTAGACTGCTCTTCTTTCTCATATCTCTTGTGAGAACGTTGTTTGGACCAAGCCTTGAACTTTCATGTCTCATTGGGTCCTTTTCCCACAGCCTTCTGCCCATTTGCTTGGTACATCCCTGATTGCATGTGTCAGGGGCCATGGGGAGGGTCAATGAGAAATGCATTTATAGGGCAGAGCCTCTGTCCTCAAGGTACTTAGGCTGCCCACCAAACTTGGGGTGACTGTGCAAGAGGAATGTATGGTAAAGAAGAATTCTACAATGTTCTGTGAAGTAGGGAGTGGCCTAGGTCAGACAAGAAATGGGGTCCCAAGCCCAGTTCTGCTCTGTTTTAGCTATTTGTCCTCCAGTTTAGTTTTGGTCCCAAGATCTTTCTGAATTTAAGTGTTTTTTTTTCTTTCTGCTGTAAACATGGTTTTAGGTAAAGTGTGCAAAGTCCTTAACACCCAGCCCATCACATAATACAGGCTAAGCACACGTTCACTTTATCATTACCATCATTATTATTGCTGTTAGTATCACCACCACCGCCACCACCACCATCATCATCATCTGTCCTAACTGGGTGAGAGAAAGCCTTCACAGGAAAAGAGATAATTAAGATTTTAGAAGACATGCAGGGATTTCCAAGGTGCCTGAGGGCAGAAACAAACCCTGGAGAGAAGAAAGACTTTATGCAAAGACTCAGAGGTGTGGGGGAGCTATGGGCAACTTTCGGGGATCAGCAATAGTTGAAATGACTGGCATTAAAGACAGATTTCTGAATGAACTGGAGTCAAAGGTGTTGGTATTTGAGTCTTTCAAAGAGCTGAGATGTAGTCTTAGAGAAGGCAATCAAATCATGCGCAATCACAAAGGGCGCACCGTGGGACATCAAAACCGCCCTGGAAATAATTAGAACAACACTGGACCAAAGTGTGGCCCAAAGTCAGGGTGGAATCTGGTTTGGAAGAGGTTTGGAAATACATATGACTAGTGAGATCAGGGTGAAAAGGTACCTAAAGAATGGGGTTTAGTACTGAAGCAGCCAACCACAGGAAATGCAGGAAAGGTGGCTGAGGGTTCTCCCCAAACCTTCTTCCCCCACGAGTCCTTTTCCTACTTGAACTCGTGAAACGAGTGGAAAGCTCCAACTTCGATTTTTACTTGCAAAGGGTTCTATGACCACAAGACCTACTCTTAACATTCCTGACAGATTTAAAATGTGGATTTTCTCTTCTGCCACCTCAGTTTGATGACCCCAGGTGAACTGAGTCCCACATAGCTAGAGAATCTACTTCCATTTGGGAAGAAGGGGGAGAAAGGGAAGGGAAGGGAAGGGAAGGAAAGGGAAGGGAAAGGAAAGGGAATGGAGGGGAGGGGAAGGGAGGGATGGGAGGGGAGGGAAAGAAAAATGACAAGAAGTAGGATTTTTTTTTTTAGTACTAGATTCTCATTCTATTTTAAATAGATTTTAAAAGAGATTTTAATTTTAAAATGTATACCCTCAAACTTTCTAGAAAAATTTGTACTATGTAACGTAACGGACCCCTGAAAAGTTGCCTCTAGTTTATTTAGAACCGGTGCTGGGGATATAGAGGTGAAACAAATATTGTCCCTGTTCTCTGGGAGCCTGTGTCAAAGGCAGGACCCAGGCAGGAAAGTGCTAGAATGGAGGCAGGACAGCAAGGAGAGTGGGGCCTAGCAAAGCAGCCTCAATGCTTAGGGATAAAGGCAGAGTTTTTGTAAGAGGATGAAGTCGAGCTTTCTCTGCCACAGTGGTGGATTCATTTGCCATATGGTGACCATATTTTTGGAATCAAAAACTGGGAGAGATGATCTGACACAAGTTGTGTCGATGGGACAGAATATTTGAAATCAAGGCTGTCCGAGGAAACACAGGACATATGGCCACCATAACCAATCATTACTATGCATACAGGGGGCCCGGTTTGATCCACAGGATAACCAAAGCCAGGATTCAGGCAGATAATTTACATTGATGCTTAACTGCAGATACATAACGACGGCATTTCCTGACCTTATTTATCAGATAAGGTGAAGGCTAGGGTGCTAAGTAAGTCATAACAATTTTATTTATTTATTTATTATAGTTTATTGTCAAGTTGGTTTCCATATAACACCCAGTGCTCTTCCCCACAAGTGCCAGAAATGGCTGGATGTTAAAATGACATGGCTAGAAAGACCCTTAGTGACCACATTGTCTACACTTCACTTCATTATACCATCAGAGAAACTGAGGTAGTCTATCTAAGAGCATGTAGCTGTGACGGGATGGAGCTGGGCTGGGTGTTTTCTAAAGCTCAGCTGGTTGTTACTCTTTGCACCAAGTCAGGGCTGGATGTGGGCATACATCAGAGACGCCCACACATTATGAGAAACCCAAACATTCTGGCCTTGGCCACACTGACAGGACATTTAGTAAACTGCCCCTTTACCAAACAGCCAGAATGCCATATTTGATGACCTTGAGCTCAGATCTCACTGGAATCTTGAGGAGGTCCCAAGTGAATGAATGCCATGCCATTAAGGATATAGAGGGTTATTATAACAAAAGTTGGCAGTGCTTGAGTCCCCTAGTCCTCATATATTTTGTTGAGGATTCTCTAGTGATGATGAGGCTGTAAAAAAAAAAGAGATTTATTGCAAAACAGTAAGGTATTTCCTCATGAGCAGTCAGGAGTCAGAGTTCAGTCTCAGCTGAGCAAATGGAAAATCGTGAGTCTATCTAATCTTTCTCCAAGATGGTGCCAGGGAGAGATGGGAACCCATCTGATAACTAAGCTGATTGACCTCTAATTTTTAGTCTTTCCAATTTGGAGAGAAACAGAGCTCAGAAGCGCTGCTGATAAGAAAGAGTACTTTTGCAATGTCGTCCCAAAGTTAAGACACCTGCCCAGGATGTGAGAAGAGCAGCAAGAGAAATGGCTTTTTTCTGGGGCTCACAAACATCAACTCAGATCTCTGAGATTAAATGCATGACAAACATTCTACTCCTAGTGTCCATCTGGGCTGGACAAAGATAATTAAGAAGGACCAATGGTATGGCCTGTGCTTTGGACTATCCATCTCTCCCTCTGGAATTCCAGAACAATCCCACCTCAGGAATCTAGAGCTGTTTGTGGTCATGTGGTCCAGGAGTGACAATACCAGTGCATTTTTTTTCTTGTGTTTTTTTCCACTCTTCTCTTCTTTGCTTTGTTTTTTATTTCTCCTTACCTGGGCTTACATACAATAGTGACTCAAACTAAATATGAATTACTCTTTGACTAAGTGCTGATAGGATCCAAGATATTCCCTTAACATATTGAGCATTCTTAGCCATCCATCCCTATGCCCACCCGTCCACCCATCCACACATCTGTCCATCCATCTCTCTTACCATCTACACAGCCAGGCATTTATTTATTCTTCTCTTCAGTACAGATCAGTAGTCATTTCCTGGATTACATCTAAGTGCCCAGGATACATCCAATATACTCTGACAACAAAGATAAATATGACCTAGACCTTGAATTAGAGATCACTCATAATCTTGGAAGTAGATATGCAGTTATGTCTTGATAAATGCTATAAAGGCTTGATGAGTGCTTGGTAAGGGCAGGGCCTGGGGTACATCCTGTGTCTTACAGAAGTGAGCAAGGGTTTGGCCTTTTGAAGGGAGAGGGCACGTAGGAAACACCAGGTTGGTAAGCCAAGCCCAGAAATAGGAAGAGCTACAAATAGCTGGATATTTCTTTTTTTTTAAGCTTATTTGTTTATTTTTGGGAGAAAGAGGGAGAGAAGGGATAGAGAGATAGGGAGATAGAGAACCCCAAACAGGCTCTATGCGGACAGCACAGAGCCCCATGTGGGGTCCGAACTCACAAACCATAACATCATGACCTGATCCAAAGTTGGGCACTTCACTGACTGAGCCACCCAGGCGTCCCATTGGCTAGCTCTGGAAGTGTGAAGTGGAGGGAGATAATGTCAGACCTGGAGAGCTAAGGAGGGTCCTAATCAGGGTGGAAAATACAAGCCACCAAAGCATTCTCACAAGTGTGTTTTTCTAAACCAGATCCTGTCTCACACCCAGGGTGACCAGCTCTTCCATTCTGCCTAGGACTCAGGGGACTTCCGGGTGTGGGGCTTCCAGTTCTAAAGCCAGTGCAGTCTCAAGCAGACCAGGTCACATGGGTTGCTGCATATATGCAGTGATCTGTGTGGTAAGTAGAATAAGGACCCCTAAAGTCATCCAAATCCAAAACCCCCGACCTGTGACTATGCCACCCTACATAGCAAAAGGGACTTTGCAGGTGGGATTAGGTTAGGGATCTTGAGTCAGAGCTGTGGTCCTGGACTTCTCAGGTGGGCTGAATGTCATATAAGGTCCTTAGAAGGGAAAGGGCGAGACATGTCAGGAAAGGAGACCTGGTGATGCAAGTGGTGGCCCCAATGATGTGATTGCTGGGCAGGGTCTCGACTCAGGGAATGCCTCTCTCCCTGGAGAATGGAAAAGGGGGTATGGGTTCTCCTCTAGAGTCTCTAGAAGGATTTATTTCCATTAGTGAAAGTGGATCTTAATGTAGGTCCTTTGTAAAAAGCAAAGTTGAAGGCACCTGAGTGGTGCAGATGGTTGAGGGTCAGACTCTTGATTTTGGCTCCAATCATAATCTCAAGGTTCCTGGGATCGAGACCCATGCTGGGCTCTGCACTGAGCATGGAGCCTGCTAGGGATTCTGCCTCCCTGTCTCTCTCCACCCTCGCCCCACACTTTCTCTCTCTCTCTCAAAATAAATAAACTTAAAAATAGCAAAGTACAAACTTTCAAAAAGCAGGGATACCTGTAGTCTAATGAAAAAAAAAAAGAAACATTGAGAACCACTTATATAATGAATGCACACCGCATCATGCTATCCAGTGAAATATTTTAAATGGTACCGGCAAGAACAATGGAGCAAGGGAATCCAGGGAACTTTATGGAGTCAGTCTGATAGAGGTTGATTTTTATTCTTTCACTTAGCTGTGCGGTCCTCACCACTCTGAGCTTATGCTCTATGAGAGAAGGAATTCACCCAAGATTATAGTTGTTCGTGTTTAATTAGGGAATATAGCTAGATGATGGACAGATAGAAAGACAGATATAGAATAGATTGATACATGCACATGTGGTGGGTAGATAGAGATAGACATGGAGATACACTTGAACTGCAACTGACACAAGTTACAGCTGACAGCGATGACTCTCCCTTTTTACCTGAATCTTTTTCCTTCTTACAAAATATACTCTTGGGACCCCTGGCTTATGTCCCTCACCCCACCCCACTGCCACATATTTTTGCCCATAAAGTGAGTCAGCCTATTGAAACCTCCAGATTCATTTTAGTCCCTGGTTGGTTGAGCCCCAAACATGTGTGTTTGATTATTCCAGAGCCCAGGAAGCAGACGGCACTGAGATAGGTGGACCCCCCTGACCAAAGATGGAAGTCAGGCCTACAAGATGGTTTGTCTAAGCCTCCCCTCCCCCCCACCGGCCTGTCTTGGTGCTGCAACACAGTCACCAATATGATGGGGTCCAAATGCAGTGGGGAGCTGAGGGGTCAGAGGAGCTGGGCTGTTTTGCCTGATATGCTTGCATGATTACCACTTTGTCCATATAGACATTGCCTATGCTTCCTAAGACAGGCTTTGTATGGTATCATCTGATCTGCCCATGCAGGGGTAACAGAACAAAGACCAAGTGGTTTGTCGTTAGAGTAAGGACTCTGTATCATGATACAGACCCCTTTATGAAGATGTACTGGGTGAGGGGGTTGTTGAAAGTCTTCATGAGAGCATTGTTTCCTCCTTTAATTTGATGACCATTGTGGGTTATAATTTATCACATTTCCCTTTTCGCTCAGGTTATCAGGAAACTCAGAGGCAAATTTGTGCTACATCCTAACATTTGTACAGTGTTTTCCTCCCTTTTTGTTTTATTTTCTATTTTTTTGTCTTCTTTGCTGCTGCTTCTCTAACCTTTCCAGAATGCTAATGGGCTAATTTAACCTCAGGAAAACCAGCACCAATGTTTATTCCCAGTAGAAGACTAGAGCCTGGGGACCTTGAGTGGCATAGTTGGTTAAGCATCTGACTCTTCATCTCAGCTCAGGTCTTGATCTCAGGGTCGTGAGTTCAAGACCCACATTAGGCTCCATGATGGGCATGAAAGAAAGAAAGAGAGAGACAAGAGATCATTCACCCTTCCCTTCAGTTGCAAACTCATCAAATGTGGTAGTTCTGCCTTTTCTTATCAATGACTGATACTACACTAAGATTGTGACCCAGACGACATAATCCAGAAGAGACCACTTGTACCAACTGCATTCAAGGATTGACTATTCAAAGGTACTAAATAGAAAGTGCTGTCCTGAGCCCTGAGAATTAAAGCCCAGGTCAGGGTCCCCTGGGTGGCTCAGTTAGTTGAGTGTCCGACTCTTAATTTCAGCTCAGGTCATGATCCCAGGGTCATGGGTTTAAGCCCCCTATCAGGCTCTATGCTGAGCATGGAGACTGCTTGAGAATCTTTCTCTCCCTCTCTCACTGCCCATCTTCCCCACTTGTGTTCTCTCTCGCTCTCAAATAATTTTAAAAAATAAAATAAATAAGTAAAGCTTAGGCTAATGTTTTGGCCACTTATTGTAGGTGTGGTAGGAAGTACACTGGATGGCCTTTCCCGTTCTGAGCTCACAGTCTAACTGGGGTTGCTGACAGACAGGCAAACAGTTGGTGCAATATGGTCTTACAAAGATGTACTGTGCCTCTCTGGAAACGCTGCGGAGAGGAGTGTCCCCAGGCCTCAAAAATCAGCCAATGCTTCCTGGAACTTCTTCTAGGCATTTCAGCTGAATTTTAAAGACAAAGAAGTTGAGTACTTGTGTCCACATGAAAGCTTGCGTGGAAATATTTATAGCAGCATTCTATTCATTACTGCTCAAAAATAGAATCAACTGTGATGTCCTGCAATAGGTAGATGGGTAAGTGACCTATGGCTTCTCTCTACTATGGAATATTATTTAGCAATAAAAAGAAATGAGCTTCAAACCTTGCAAAGACATGGAGGAAACTTAAAAGAATATTGCTAAGTAAAGGAAGCCATTCTGAAAAGGTTACATAATGCATAATCCCATCAATAGGACATGCTGGAAAATGGAGGCAAAATTCTGGAGAAAGTAAAATATTAGCGGTTGCCAAGGCCTTGGAAGCAGGGAATAAAGGATGAAAATATTTGTTAAAAAAAAGGAAAGGAAAAAAAAGACAGGCTGGAGTAAAAAGTGAGTGAGGAAGAAAGAAGGAACGAATATATGAAAAGGCAGAGCCTGCCTCTGTCAGGACAGGTAATGCAGCATTGTCAGAAATAAAATATACAAAAGGAGTGATGGGGGATGAGGCCAGAGAGAAAATGGTTCAAACCATAGGAGCCTGAGCTTGTCCTTAACACAATGAGGGATGTCTAGAATTTGGGTTCAAATGTGAAATGGACACATTACTTGTCAACTGCCCCCCTGAGAAGCTATGGATTCAACGTAAAACTTCGCCTTTGATTTCTTTCTCAACTACTCATCCCAGGACAGTCCGTAGAGAAGAACGCAATTGAGCATTTTTTCATACTATTTTGTTAATATATTTCACAGAAGTGCCAGTGACTCATGGAGCAGTCTCAAACCAGGCAGAATGAGTGACTTGTGGTAAACCTACAGTGTGTTGGACAACTACACATGTCCCCTCTCTCTCTCTCTCTCTCTCTCTCTCTCTCTCTCTCGCTCTCGCTCTCGCTCTCGCTCTCGCTCTTTCTCTGCCTCTCTCACCTGACCCACATCTCATGCTCTGTCCATTTCTACCTGAACTGCTTTCAAACTTTGTATCCCACCCCTACCCATCAGATTTAAACTCTGCCAGCCTTTGGCAATGCAGTTCCTCCTTGGCATACTTAATATCATTGGAGTGAGGGATAATTAACTGGTGGCACACTGATCATTAGGTCATTATATTTATTTAGACTCGTGTATCCATTAGCTTACAGAGTATAGACCATTGTTAACCATTCAGACTCATTTCCTAGGGCTGAATAGAAAAGTAACACCAACTGAGCAGCTTGAAACAACAGATACTTATTTTGTCATAGGCCAGGAGGCCAGGAGTCTTGAAATTAAGGGTCAGCAGGGTTGGTTTCTTTTAGAAATTCTGACGGAGAACCCTTCCCTGCCTCTCTCCTGGCGACAAGTGGTAGCTGGTTGTCCTTGGGGTTCTTGGCTCATGGTTTTCTACAATCTCTGCCCTCATCTCCACATGCTCCAGGTGTCTTCTCTGCTCTGGCTGTCTTCTGTGTCTGTATGCCTCCCATCTCCTTTCTTGTAGAAGGACACCAGTCATGGATGTAAGGTCCACTTAAATCCAGGAGGAACATTCTCATCTGTAGACCCTCATCCTAATGACATCTGCAAAGGCCCTATTTCCAAATCAAGTCACATTCACAAGTACCAGGGGTTAGTAGCTGGTCATATCTCTTTGGGATACATAGTTTGAGCCACCATACCATTGTATAGATGAGAAAGATGAGGTTCAGTGGGGCTAAGTGCCTTGCCCCAAGCACACAACTGGTAAGTAAAGTGACAAGAGGGCAGCTCCTATGATTACAGAGCCAGGTCTCAGAAATGATTATCTTTGCCTGTGACAATTCATACAAAGCTGTACATATCACATTCAGAACCAGTGAGAACCAAGGATGCCTTAACTGGGACCTGGGCAAGAGAGAAGTTCTCTCTGCGGAGTGTACTGGTTACCAACTGCTGTATCACAATGATTCTCAAATGCATTGGCTGAGGCAGGAAGCATTTATCAACTCACATGGGTCAGGGATCTGGATGTGGCATAATTGCAGCTTCTCTCTTTTCAGGGTCACTCACAGGCTGTCAGCAAGTCATGGCAAGTCTTGGTTGGGGAAAGGTCTGCGCCCAAGACCACTCATAGGGTCATCAGAAGACTCAGGTCCTTGTAGGCTTGTGGCTGAGGATGTCAGTTCCTCATTGGTTGTTAGCCGAGAACATTCCCCATTCCTTGTCATTTGGGCCTCTCTGTACTGCAGCTTGCCCCATGGCAGCTTGCTTAGCCAGAGCAAGAAGTGAGAAGAGCCATACAGGGCAGGTAAGGACAAGAGGAAAGTAGTCAGCTCTCATAGGCTAATCTTGAACACAACATCTCAATCATTTAGTTACTAATTCCATCCCTTATTGAGGAGTGGAGCATTTACAAGAGTGTAAATACCAAGGTGTAAGATCACTGTGGCCCATCTTGGATGCTGGCTCCCAGAAAGAGTCACTCAAATAGACCTTCACTGATCTGTAGCTGGAGAGATGGAAAGATGTGAAGAGTAGGACTGGGAACCCATTTTACTCTGATGAAGTAAGAGCTAGAAGGTTACCATCAACCATGGCCAGAGCCTGAGGATAGTACCAACATTATCAGCCTTAGAGAGAAGAGACCCAGAAGACCAAATACTTAGTGACATGATTGAACTTCTTGATCAAGCCTCACCTGAATCTAAGAGGCTCTGAACTAGAGATAACACTGAGCAGATAAATTCAGTCTACACAAAGTCCTAACAGGTGCATGGCCCTGCCTATGAAGACAGTCAAAGTGGAGGAAATACTCTCTGAGCTTATACCAGGTGCAATCCTGTTTCATGTTTCATGATCATTTGTTTGCTAGTGACCCACTTGAATGCTGTGAGCTGAATTGGGGTGGCCATCACCAGCCTCATGGTTGGGTTTCTAGCTGCATTCATATTCACTTCATGTGGAAGAACTCCTTGTGTTTTATCAGGAGCCCCAAAATCAAGCAGCTGATTAGGTTAAGGACTGACTACACCTGAGCACACAGTCACCCACCCTCCCCCCCCCAGGAAATCCCAGGGACTATTTCTTTTGCTGTGTTCACAGGTGGGTTTCACACAAAATTAGTAATGAGATCTTGCCTCCAAATCCCTTTTCCCTGGTGAACGCACCAGGGGAATCAGCTGGTCTGAGGCAAGCTCATGTGGCCTGTGTTTTTCTGCTGATGTTGAAACTCTACCATTGCCCTGCTTTGCCCTTACACCTGCAACCACCCACCCAGAGATAACTAACCATTAACCTGCCCCTTCCTGTTTCACTGAGGAATTTGTTAACAACGAGTGGCCCCCGACCCCCATCCCCCTCTCCCCTTTGCTCAGGCTTCAAGCAACACTGACTTATAAAAGTCACACTGCATTTATAGAGATGCAACTGTGCTGTGGTCCTTTTAACTTTTTACGAATTATGTGTTGTTCTTTAACCTTGATATGAGTCCCCCCTCTCCTTCTTGTGACCCAATAAACAGTGTCTAATCTGTAGGTTTCAAGTTAGGTTTCTGATGAAAATTACAGGTGATAGAGCCACACCTTCTGCTTCAGGGACTGTGACCCTCTCCCAGGTGGACACTTGGATCCTTGCAAGCTGCTCCACCTTGATCATAGAGGTAAGAAATAACTATTCTCTAGAGAGATCGTGTCTGACTCATAAGGAAAAAAAAGGAGGTAGATAATAGGAAGGGTGTGGATTTTGTTATGTCTTTTTTTCTCACGTTTTATTTGTAGAATTTTAATGACTAGATAGAAGCATTCACTTTTATTTATCTATGTTCAAATTTTAATGAACACTTCTGGCCATAATTACCCAAGTTCTACATTTAAAATGACTAGACACGTAGAGGTTGGAGCAAATTGTATCTCGATGTGATGGTATCATACAGTATCAAATCCTGTGTAGGTATGGATTAATCAATAAGCAAGTTCACTTCTTATGAGCAGCAGTTCGTTCTTTAAATTGAAGAGGAATTGATGAGAGGAGGGATAGGGTTTATTGCTCCTCTCCGAGGATAAAAATCTACTGTGAGTTAGTTGGTTCATTTCTCCTGTTGTTTCCTTATCATCCAGAGCAATGGCTTAATATTGTTGAGTGGCCATTGTAAGCAGGCTTGCTCATTTTTTTCTTTTTCTTAATACTTTTTAAAAATTTATTTTGATAGGAAGTCAGTTACAGTCTTCCGCTCTACCAGCTGAGCTATCGAAGGGACAGACCAGGGGGAGAGGAAGAGGGAAAGAGAGTTGGGGAGTGAGAGGGATGCAAAACTTGAGAGACTATTGAATGCTGAAAATGAACTGAGGGTTGAAGGGGAAGGGGGAGGGGGGAAAAGCAGTGGTGGTGATGGAGGAGGGCACTTGTGGGGAAGAGCACTGAGTATTGTATGGAAAACAATTTGACAATAAACTATTTAAAAAATAAATATATAAAACAGAAAAAAATTATTTTGAAAGAGAGAGAAGAGAAATGGACAGAGAGAGAGAGAATCCTAAGCAGGCTCCACACTGTCAGCATGGGACCTGATGCAGGACTTGAACTCACAAACTGTGAGATCATGATCTGAGCTCAAACCAAGGGTCAGATGCTTAACCAACTGAGCCACCCAGGTGCCCCTTGCTCATCCTTTTCCAATGGATTTCTTCCCCACACTGTACACCTCGATTCTGGAAAGCTCCTGGAAGATCAATACCACTTCTAACAGTTGTGAATATTGAATCCTCCTCTTTCAAGAAAAGGGGGTTTTAGCAGGATTAGGAGTCTCAGCTCTGACTTTCCTTGTAGTATTTAGTAAGTAAGCAACAGCTGCGGTAGGTCGCATTTCCAGGTACTTTCCCAGGTTCTGCGCCTACACGGGTTCTGGTCCTGACAGCACTGCTACAAGTTATGGGCTAGAGTTCCCATCCCCCACCAACATGAGGAAACCTGTTCTACATACTGAGTCATGTACAGTAGCTGTGTAGCTGGTCACTACCTTAAGCGAAAGAGGTGTCACATTTAAGCTTTTATTTTTTCACCCACGCTATTACACTTTATTATTTATTCATTTCTTTCCTTTTGAAGTAGTCACACCAACACACCAATTCCTCCTCACGTTCTGTTAAAGGCGAATCTCATTGCATTAAGAAAGGCAGTTGCTTGAACCTCTCCATATCTGGCTGGAGCTTAGTGAGAAGCAGCCATGGACCTCTTGAGACCAGGAGGCCCAGACACAGGTGATAACAGTCCAGGTGAGACCAGGAAGGGCAGGAGGTGAGCTGGCTAATGGACTCCCACCATCCGCCCACCGGGAACCCCAGGGGCCCAGAGGCTCAGAACTGTTAGCCAGGCTAAAAGAGCATTTTCAGTTACCCCAGGGGACACTATTTAGCCAGGACAATTAGGACATTTAAACTGACCATATTTTGTGTTAAAACCAAGGGAATTCCTGGTTCAGCCTACCTGGTGTTTCTAACCTCACTGAGGAAAGAAGCTGTTGAGGGAACACTGGAGTCTTCGCTCAACCTCATGACCAGAGAAGGTACTGGCAAGGGGTTCCCTGAGAGTCCGTGGATGGCCTATACTCCTGGAAGGAACCTGTGTGTACAGAGAAGGTAAAAGTCCCTGGACACAAAATGACGAGGCTATAAACAAAGTTGAAGATGGAAAGAAGAGGGTCACAGTGTAGGATAGCAGATTTGTGAACCACAGGATGGGGTTAGGGTTGCTCTGGTGAGGCATGTTCAGGCCACTTAGGTCACCTGGCCCGGAAGGAGAGGGGCTGGGGTAAGGCTGATGGAGAAGATGGCGTCTTGCAGAACCTGGAGCGGTGCCAAGGAATAAGCAGGACAAAGATGCAGAGGAGAGTTTTCTAGGGCAAAGGGGGCAGATGTCCTGGCACAGGCATTTATTTACATTACATTTAATTCAAAATAAATTTAAATTTAAATTTAAGGAAGGGCGGCTTTGTTCATTTTCAAAGTGACTTTTTTAGGTATTCCCACCCTCCGATCTTCCCCACACACCTATTTATAAGACATATCAAATTCAAATTGCTGCAGTATTTGGCTTTCAGAGTCCAAACCATTTTTTTACCTGTTAATGTGTTCACCAGTCACTCTGGAAATACCCCTCCCTGTTCTCCCAATTCCTTTTGGGGGCAAGGGTCTCACACAGAAATGCCCTCTGCTATGCTGTCTACCCGCTCTATGCACCCTCACCACACTGATGGAGCCACACCTCCTCCAAGAAGTCTTCAGTGATGTTCCACAGTCTTCTCTTCCCCATTTCTCAGCATTCTCTGGAAACCAACAAAGCTGCACTCTGATTTCTATCTAAACTCTCTTGCATAATGTGGGGATGATGGCCCACTTCCACTATGAGCTCTAGGGGGGACACTATTCTCGCTGTAGGATTCCTGATTCCCTAATATATCTGAACATGGTGAGTCTGCTCACATACTCCTCAGCTACAGGTATGGTGCCTCTTAACTGACTCTAACCTGATTAGATTTTCTGCCCTAAGAAAAACAACACTTTGCCTTGTCTGAAATCTCATTTTCTCTCATTGACTTTCCATTTTTATTTTAACAAAAAAATCTGATTAGAAATTGACTCTTTATCAATATATGAAATGTTATAGGATTCAGGTATTAGGCTTTCCTTTTTAGACTTCTGAAGGTTATCTGAGGGCTTACAGAACACCTTAGAGTTTACAGAAAACTTCTGGAGTCATTTTCATTATTTCCTTAATGAAAGACTAGAGGTGTATCATCTACCCATTTGATAGGTAAAGACATAAAGGAGTAGCTAAGGGTGAGTCCAATAAACCACAGGAAAGGAAGTAAACCAAAGCTACCTACCATCAAATGTCATGCTCATTTTGCTATAACACACCGACCCTTACTTTGTCAAATTTTACTTTAAGAGTAAATGAAACAGCATTTATGTAAAAACATTAACTGAAAACCCAGTGCAATGCAGAAGGACAGGCACCACTGGGGCTGAGTGAGGGATAGAAAAGGAAAAGGTGTATCGTCTCCTTAGAGGGGGGCACAGAGGCATCTCTCAGACTTTCTCCTCATTTAAGAAGTCAAATTGTATACAAAGATACTGTGTTTTCCTCAAATACTGTTCTGGCATTGCAAAGAGCTGTCCTTGCAAGAACAAGAAGAGTAAGGGCTCCCATAGTTTTTAAATCAAAACATGTTGACTATAGAGTATTCAAATCTGAAAGCCAAAATAACTAAAGGACATGATGCTTTCAAGAGGAAATCCGGGAAAAGAACTCAAGAGGGGCGTGACCAACAGTTGGCACTCAAGTTTCAGTGTAATGTACCAGTGTGAAAGGACAAGGGGATTTGTTGCAAAAATTGAGCTGGAGGTGACAACACTGTTGTGCTTTTCAGTGGAGGGGCAGGGGCTGTGAGTTCTGGCTTTGTAGTTCTGCGGAGACTGCACCTGGGCTAAGCAGTGCAGATGTGGGCTGCGTGGTATGAGATGGATGCATGCAGATTGAAGGGCACTTAGCCAAGAGACCCCAAAATAACTAAGAGAAGACTGAGATTACCTTTCATGGACAGATACAAAGACCGACTGTATGTACTTACCCTAAGTGACAACAGAAGGAGACCAGAAAGATAATTGAACGATTGTGAAGATCAAAGGGCTAGAAGATTGGCTTTCTCTGGCACAAGGGTCTAGAATTGCAAAACCCAGACCAAATGTAGGATGCTAAAATGCAGGTTGCTTGGCAGAAACACTATTTTTTAAAAAATGCAGGGAAGTTATTTTCCTGGGAGGAGCTCAGAGTTAGGGAACCAATCAAATTCTACTGTTAGAAACTGTCAAAAATGCTTTTGGAGGGCCGCCTGAGTGGCTTAGTTGTTTAAGCGTCCGACTTCAGCTCAGGTCATGGTCTCACAGTCCATGGGTTTGGCCCCATGTTGGGCTCTGTGCTGACAGTTTGGAGCCTGGAGCCTGCTTCCGATTCTGTGTCTCCCTCTCTCTCTGCCTCTCTCCTGCTCACACTCTGTCTCTCTCTCTCAAAATAAAATAAAGACATAAAAAAGAAAAAAATTTAAAAAAATTAAAATACACTTTTGGAAGGGAGGAACCATGAATATTGAACAAAAGAAAAGCTTGGAAGAGCTGCAGGGATATAGAGTTCATCATTGCTTACTCTGAAAACATGGCATAAAAGAATAAAGCTTGATTTATGTTGGTCAGTTATGTGTGCATTCTACAAACAGAGCCTTGGGAATAGAAACAGGGCCCCTAAGTTTCTTACTGCAATCATAGGCTACAAAGTATCTCTCTGGAAGAAGTCACCCCAAGAGTTTCACAAAGAACACAAGTACATTTCTGAAAGTGTGAACTTAGGGATATTCAAGGAGAGAGAACAAGAAATCATATTGGTGGAGGGAAAGACCATTTTTGAGGTCCTATAGTTGATTTCAAGAAAAAAAGGCTGTTATTAATTTGTCCAAAATATATATTTCCCTTAATTTCACATATTCATTCATAGTACTTGAAATTGAATGGTAACCAAAGGAGATGGGACTCTCTAAGAAGTAAATCATATATGAATAGCTTAAGGTTGACTAGGAGTTAGGTAAGGTTGGGAAGAAGGCAGCATATGAGAAAGATAAGACTTGGGGAGAACAGAGCCCAATGAAGAATTGAGTGGTCATGGCTACAAGGTCCAGAGAAACAACACACAGAAATCCAGGTCTTTGTGAGCCATGCAGAGGCTTTGAAACCCCCAAACCAGCAAGGGCACCATTGGAAAATCTCAAATAGAAAAATGATGTGATGATATTGGTATTTTAGAACCACCATCCTGGCTTTTAAGAGGAGAATGGGTGGGAAGGGTAAAATAACGAGAGGCAGGGAGGTGAATTAGGAGTTTGTTGCAGAATACAGAAAGAGAAATACGAAATACAGAAAAGTTGCAGAATAGTCACTTTGAGCAAGGGAATGATGGAGAATGGGCTTGGATTGGAGAAACTGAACAGATTTGAAAACTATAATACACAAAGCATCCAAAAATCTTGTTGATTATTTTTTAATATTTATTTGTTTATTTATTTATTTAGCGAGCAAGCAGGGGAAGTGCAGAGAGAGGGAGAGGGAGAGAGAATTCCAAGCAGGCTCCATGCTATCAGCACAGAGCCCAACACAGAGCTTAAACCCAGAAACCCCAAGGTCATGACCTCAGCTGAAACCAAGCATCGGATGCTCAACTGACTGAGCCACCCAGGTGCTCCAGAACAACTGTTGCTTAATAAGATGGGCAGAGATATTCAGGGGGAGAATCCTGTGGACATGGAGCATGTTGTGATGCCACTAATGAGGGACATGACAATGGAATAAAGGTTTAGGGGTGTGTAGAGAGATGAAAGTAAAATCAGTTTGAAGCTTTGAGTTTGAGGGCTCCGTGAAAGAGTCAAGTCTCCAGATAGTCATAATATCCATGAATGGCAATGTCCAGGGTGTAGGTCGAGGTAGGACTAAAGCTGCAGGTTTGGGAAGCATCAGCATCTGAGTGGATAGTGTAGCCTAGGGAACAATTGGAATATCCAAGGCACAATGTAAAAAGTTATTATTCTGATAATTTTAAAATGCCATATGGCCAGCCTCGAGGAACATCAACAACTAAAGACTGGTGGAAAAATATGGTCTCAGAAAGGAGAGTGGGGAGAACATGGGGAGACCCAAGAGGTTAAACACCCAGTAGCAAAGGCACTGAGATGCTACTATGGGCCAGACTTTGTTGATACAGAAATGAATAAAACAGACTTAGGTTGTTGACATGCCCAGAGAAAACAGGAAGACTTTTGAGAAGTGGCATTATTCACGCTATGTCTTGAAGGCCGAACATGAAAAGAGATGTCACATGAGTCAAGAGGGACAGAATGTGCTGTCAGAGTATCATGGTCCAGCTGACATGCTTGAAGGATGAGAGGCAATTGTGTGTTGCCCACCCATAAAAGTTGGGGTGAAGGGTGTCCAAGAGGAAAGGGAAGAGATGGGGAGCCTGTGCTAAGAGGTTTGAGTTTTTTCTTGCTAAACATGGAAGCCCTTAGAAGTTTCTAAGAAGGTAAGGAACATGTGTTCTCTAGGCCTGGAATCATGCACTTAATAATTGCTCTGAAGACCAATGACCTGTTTAGAAAAGAGACTTTCTGGGAAAGAGAATTAATAGGCATCATATGGCGACTGAAGATTCAGGGGTGAGGACTCTGCCTGGAACTGAGTTCACCCATTATGTCTTGGACATCTGGGTGGAGGATTCTGCTTTTATAAGAAGACAAGATTGGGGGGGCAGTTTTATAGGTGGGCAAGGAATAGTTCATTTGGGGCACACTTAATTCTGACAGTTCCCATCTATTATCTATTTCCATTAAAATAAACACACACCCCCCCCCGCCGGGCAGTAGTATTGGCTTAGATGGCAGGAATTGAGAGGAGATAAAGGGATAATCAAATCTCAGTGGAAGTTCTATTTGAGCCCCCACAGTTGGGTCAGAGAGTCCAGACCACGGCCAATCATATATCAGCTTCATCTAAAGGATAGTGGGGGTGGGGCAGAAGGTATTGGTGATGCGCATTGCCAGCCGGACAGTTTCTGCTGCCCTTGGTGAAGACACCACTCAGGTGCCTGGTGAGACTGGGCTCTGTTTACCTTTAAATTTTATTAGTGAAGAAACATCTCTCCTTCTAGGAAGCCCTGTAAAAAGCTGGGGGAGAAGTAGCCGTTGGGATGGGCCATGGATGTGTCATCTCCCGCTCCCACCATATTTACTGAGTACCGCAGGTGGCATTCTCTTCCTTCTCAGGCTGACAAGACAGTGGTGTCCTTACGTTACAGATAAGAAAATGAAACTTAAAGATGACATTTTCCAAGGTCACATATCAATCTGGGTCTCCAGAGCAGTAGCATAGACTACTGAATAACCATTTATGTGTCTGTCTCCTCCATTGTACCTTGAATGATTGATAGGAGAAAGCAAGCCTTCCATCTCCAGATCCCCAGTGCTTACTGGAGTTGGTGCTGGGACACCTACAACATGCTCCTGGTCTCACACACACACAGCAACAAGAGTTGACTTTTGTCAGGCACAGTATTGGGCCCTGGGCTTCCAATAACTTTTGTATAGTTTTCTCCCCCCTGATTTTGTGTTGTGTCCACTGTTTAACCTTAGTTGTGTCTTTCTTGCAAACAAAGGTGGTATTATTATCCCTGTTTTTGCAAATATAGAGACCAGGAATCTAAGAGTTAATAAACATGTCTCAGTTCACAATGGCTTGCTAAGGGGTAGACAGGGAATTGAACCCACAACTTCTGATCTTTAATTGCAAGCGATGGACACATATTTCATGCAGCTACCAGGGTGAACAGGACCCCATCTGCATCTTCAGGAGGCTCTAGTCTCAGAGAGGTGATCTCAGAAGATGAGCTGAGGGATATGCACCCCTCTTCCTGTTGCTTGTAGTGTATCTGCAAGTGCCAGTCAAAGAGTCTGCAGTTTTATATAAGAATCAGCTCTTGGCTCGAGGGAAGAAAAACAGACAGGTCTGAGATATGGGTTAAGTCCTCAAGAGGATGACTGTTTTTTTTTTTTTAATGGTCAATGGTTTCTAGCCTACTTGTTTATATATATTTTTTCACCATTGCAGTAAAAAAGAAACAGAAATCCAACCAGGGATGGTCCTGAAGATCCTTGCATGGTGTGATGTCTTGGACAGGGACCCAGCATGATGTCGCCAGCAGGGGGTAGGTAGAAATGAGGCGGTAAAAAATGCCAGTGTGGATTATTGCCATAATTACTTTCTGGAAACAACAAATTTAATTCCCAGTAAAATGCCATGAGAATTTGCCAGGTCCTCTGATGGGGAAAATAAAATGCCCTTCCTAGAAACTTCTCATGCTCTGTGGTTTCTAGAGAGATTCCAAAGACTGCAGGCAAAGATAATGTGGTGATATGGTTTTGGAACCTATGTGAATCTCTCTGCTTCATCAAATGCCCATGAAGTCTTCTTAAACAGACAATAAACTGCTAAGCCCATGCTGGATTTTTCCTTTAATTCCTCTGAGAATAATGCCTCTAGGGTCACTCATCCTGGGCTCAGGTCTGGCGCTTCTCTAAGGTCACAAAGCCCTGATTATGTTGTCTCTAAAATGGGGCTAATCCTAGAACTTTCCTCATAGGTTTGTTGGGAGATTTATATCGATTGCTCCAGGCTATGCACTCAGCCTTGTGTCTGCCCTGCTAAAGGTTAGCAGTGATCATGATTACACACATGTATGGTTTCTTGTCTGCTTGAAGTGGGCATCTTGCCACTGAGCTGTTTTACTTAAATGACTCTTCTTTCTTCTGTACTGAATTGATTGAGTTGCTGTGAGTCAAGAATACATTGCAAAGGCTGTTTTGTGTGCCCACAAAGTCCAACAATGGCTCTAGAGTAGTTTCTAGCACTGGATAAATGTCTATGGCCCTGAACTTTGTGGGGACAGGATCGGCAAGTTGAGCTAGGAGGTGCTGAAGTGTCCTGCGAGAAGACTCAACTCCTTTCTTGTGATAATTGAAATCATTTCAATTCATTTCCTCCTTGGTTGGACTGAAATATATTTTCAATAGTGAGCAAATCTTGAGGGAATCCATTGACCTGAGCAGTCATATAATGCGTGAAGTTAATGGACAAAAGTGATATTCATCTTCCGTTTATAATAGCATTTTCTTCCACGGCACCTAAACTTAGGGGCAGTCGGGATGCTATCGGAGCAGCCGCAGCGCCACGGGCAGGTGTATGACCTTTGTTGTATCTAACAATTATTGGATCTCTGGTGGAATAAAATAAAAACCAACACAAGTTTTGACACTAAGATAATAAATTATAAATTATGGAAGTCTACGCCACCAAGGATCTTGTAAACAACAGGCTGGTCTCTTAGCAACAGACCAAGGAGAGAGCAGGTTGTTGATCGGAATGGAGCAGACAAGAATGTTTTGCAGTGATTGCTATGGAGGACCAGGAACAACATTTTAACACCTGCCCGAGGCCTCTTCTCTGCCCAGCCCTTCTTTCTTCAGTGGCCAACTTGGGCCATGGGCCAAAAGGTAGCCTAGGACTTAGGAACCTCCTCACCAACAACCCACGTGCCCAGCTCCACAGAGAAGACAAAGGAGATGCAGGCAGTGGGAGCCACGGGTGGGTTGATGAGGTGAGGATACCCCCATGCGCATGCCGAAAGGAGATGGGGGGGAGGGGATCCATAAATGCATCCTCATTTGACATTGTCTGAAATTATAACTCGAAACAGGGGACTCCTTTTTTTTTTCCCTGCCCCCAGCTCCTTTTGGCTTTCAAAATCTCACTTAGGGTAGTTGTCATGAAAGAATTTAGACAAGACTTTGACAATGTGCCAAAATGGTTTATTTTTAAATGTTGTTCCCGAAAGCACCAGAATATTAAGTTGGAGCAAATGTTGCCTGGAAGAGTAGAGGGGCTGTGGTCTCACAGACATTGGGGGGAGGGTGGTGGTTTAAGGTCTATAGACTTTAATTAACACAGGCAGTGAGGCTGGAGGACCCGTAGCCTGAAATCATTTTTAAAAGTGTGTGTGTGTGTGTGTGTGTGTGTGTGTGTGTGTGTGTGTGAATTGCAGGGTATTTTCAGAGCTGGGGTGGAGAGAGGTTTTCTTTAATTAATTAGATGTTTACCTTGACTGTCTTCCCTCGGTGGTTTAGACAGTCACCTGCCCACATATTAGGAATGAGCCTCTTGGAGTGGAATTTTCCTAGAAAAACCCTAAGATTCTTTGTAGTCGCAAATGACCTCTCACTTTGTGGTAGAAACTCTGTGTTCTGTGGAATCCCAACCACTAGGCGAGCACCGTCTAGTGCTGACTTAGGATGTTAAGTATTCGTCTCCTAATTGTACGTGGGCCAAACGACCCACATCACCCTCGGCACCACTGACTTTATGCATTTTATTGTCTCATAGTAAAAGTGGCATAGTAAACTTTGGGTTTATTTGGCACGTCACTTTAAACTTTTCATATGTCTAAATTTGCCATTCACAAGGGAAGAACATTCTGTGCTATTCCCCAGGGTACCCCCTTTTTTTTCTCTCCAGGCTCCTCTGATATCATGAAAGGTGGCTCACTCACTTCCGAACTGATTAGCTCACATCCAGAGACTGTAGAATGTATTTCTGCTTCGAAGCTCTCTGCCGGGTTGAAATTCTATCAGGGGTGGCGCCCCAGCCCCGTGGGGTGAGCGTTCTGGCTTTGTGAGACACCCGTGGAGGCCACCTGGGGACTAGCCGCTTCACATGTGTCTCTTGTGCCCACGGCAGCGACTGTAAGTAAAGGTTCCATTACCTGATTCTGCAGGTGAGGCAATGTTTTGCTAATTTTACCTAAGCTCTGTGAAGGAGCCCAGACTCCACTCCAGGATGGAGTGAGTTCAAAGTTCATGTTCTCTTTATGCAGTGGCCTACCCGAGGGACAGATCATTGCCAGCTGCCCTGCACCAGACAGTCTTGCTTTTCCTTCCTCTTTTTTTTTAATTACAAAAGAAATACATCATCACGCATGACCATGGAAAATCAACAACACCCAACGATATAAGATTAAATGGCAAAATCTTCCTCCGTCCTCTACTTGATCCCCCAACATATTATGCCTTAACTATTGTAGCATCTCTTTTTAGACCTGGATTTTCACTCTCTCCCAGGGACTGTTTCTGTATAGAAAGAATAA
Organism: Suricata suricatta; assembly: GCF_006229205.1. Lineage (NCBI taxonomy): Eukaryota > Metazoa > Chordata > Mammalia > Carnivora > Herpestidae > Suricata > Suricata suricatta. The sequence continues at coordinate 6,113,053 of NC_043708.1, read as the reverse complement.
GTCCTTTTCCTCTTGAATGTTCCCATAGCTGGCACATTTTGAGGAAATACAAAGTCATCTGCATCTTTGACATGCTTTTGTTTTGCTTAGCTTTCAATATATTGAAGAGAACACAGAGCTCTCTGAATCTCCCCCTGCATCCTCTCTGACTCGCAATCCCCAAGCCCACCAACCTCAAATGCATGAGTGTTGGAGTCTTCATTCATAACTGAGCACATACGCAGTCCTGCAGTCCTAGGAAGTTCTGATCTTCCAGAACGAATTCTCCCCTCTCCCCGTTGGATCAGAAGCCTGCACCATCACAAACTTCCCCAAGTGATGGGTGTGTGTGATAGGGGCCAGGAAAGCAGGTGCTAGACTCTGCTTCTGCAGAGGGAAGACCCAGCGCAATGAGGTGTCAAGAAAGCTCAGACTTACAAGTGGGGACTCCTGGACCCCAACAGAAATGCACCATTAGACAGCTGTCGGCACGAGCCCTCACTGCCAAAAGGAAGTTGAAGACTATTTGTTTCTCCTCCGGAAGAGGTCTGATTTCAACTACATGACGGCCAAGGCTGTTGGGACAATTTCCTACCTAGCACTTTGGAGTTCCGACCCGCCTCCGAGGCGGCCTGGCGATGGTCCTGCCTGGCACTGTGGGGGGTGAGGGGGGCATGAGCTGGGCCCCGAGGAAGGCAGCTGATGGGACCTGGGCCGGGGATGGTGGGGGACCCCCTGTCCTGCCCAGCGCCTTGCCTCATGCAAGCTCAAGTTCATGCAGCACCTCCCGGCTCCAGCCCCACAATGCAGCATTCAGATTGGCAGCATTTCAGCCGAACACTAAGCGCTTGGCTCCGTTTCAATGTGGCTGCCAAGATTTGGCAAGCAGAGAGTTGCGGGGAAGCAGCAGGCTGCTAAACCCTTTCACATTTTTAATTAGATCCACACACCCATGTCTTTGAGCTATCATAAATATACAGATGACATCGAGAGTATTATTCGGGGTTAAAAAAGGGGGGGCAGCAAACTGTACACAATGGTTTATCTTCCCTTCTTAGGATGATTCACCTCTTGTTAGTTTGGGAGCTGAAGGCGAAGAGAGGGGAGGGATGTTTGCTTCGGCAGAGCGGTGTCTGAGAGCAAATCCGGCCAGGATCTGGAAGGCCCGGGTCTCAGGCCGCCAGGCTGCCGGTCGGGGCTGCGTGAACAGTCACCAGAAGAGGGCATTCTCAGTGGCTGCTCGGCCTCTCGTAGCCTGAATGTGTCTGAGTACTGGTTGTTAGAGCCACTGCCACCTCCTTCTCCTGGGGACAGCCCTGCCATCCCACAGAGCCCTGTGGATGGCTCCTCGGTCCTAAACTGTAGGCACTTTTATGATCAACATTGCTTTTACTACTTTGTCACTTTATCTCCTCTGGTTTGTCTCCTGGCATCCTTCACCGTAAAATAATTACTGCTGCTCCTCATTTTTTTCTAAGCCTCCTGCCACAACAAACAGGCTCCTATCCCCCTGCTCCGAACCCCCTCCCCACCGCGCCCGGCTGCCAGCACGTCTGCAGCGGGTGAGGGATGGTGAATGTAGATCCTGAGTCCCAAGGCCCTGGCTCCATCTCGACTCTCCCGTGTGGCCTTGGATGCACGGCTTCAGAGACTGTCACTTGGGTCCCTTTGCCTGCAGGCTCCCCAGCCAGCTCCAACCTCACAGGTGGCATGTGACATCACACACCTGATAGTTACTGTCTCGGGCAGTATGCGTGCCCCGAACCCATGTCTTCCTGAGGGTCAGTGGACCCCAAGAGTGCTGATGTTGGCTCTTTATAGAATCCCTGGCCCCTGTGTCTGTCCCCACTCCTCCGTTTTGCGACAAAGACTTTTCTGCTTCTCAACCAGCTCTAGTCTGATGAACTTGCTAGGGGCTGCAGGCAGTCAGGGTTTGACCCAGGGCCTCTGCACTGATCCTTGTGTCCTTAATTTTAGAGACATGTAAAGAAGGAAATGAAACACTAGGCATGCCAGAAAAGAAGTCTCTCTAGTTGTCCCCATCTGAGAACACAAAGTTTATAAATAGAAGCATCACAAGCATCAAACACTAAGACATCAAATACACAGGCCCGTTGGCCTCACCTGTTTATCAGGGACTCTGTACACCATCCAGTCCCTTCTCAGGAAGACCGGAGCCTGCCATGGATATGCAGCAACCTTACATCCTCTCCCCTGACCTTATTTGATTTCCTTTGCTCAGTATGGCTTGAAAATAGACTCTATTTTACTACGGCATTGTTCCTTTTGTACTTTTTCTGCAAACAGGACAGCCAGACCAACTGGGATGTCCAGGACTAGTTACATGGGCTGCAGATAATTCTGGGCCCAAAGTGTGCTTCTCAGCAGATGCAAGCACTGAGGCAGACAGTGGCTGGCAGGCCTCGGCATTCTCACTTTCCCTGTCACCCCACCCCTGGGTGAATGGTGGTCCTGCTACTGTCACGTGGCATCGAGCCCAGGGTGAGTGCTAGGTGTCTCCAAGGTCCCAGTGAGGCTCCAATGGGGGGAACAGCAGTGCTCATGATGAGTTATTTACACAAGAAGAAACCGCTTATCTCCACAAGAATGAAACAGCATAGAATCGTGATGACACTCTTCCTAGAGCAAAAGGTGTCAGGCTGAAGTCAGTCTTGGCTCGTGGGATGTTGCTAGCTCCTGCCTGGGTGCCATTCCCCTTCCATGGGTGGAGGACACTGGGACACACCGACCCTTCCTGTACCTTTCGTGGCATGGGGATGGTGGGTGTGTGAATCAATGCATGTACTTAATGTTTCTATTATTTTTTTTTAAAATTTAATGTTTATTAGTGTTTTAGAGAGAAAGAGAGAGAGAGAGAGAGAGCAAGAGCAGGGAAGGGACAGAGAGAGGAGACACAGATTCCAAAGTAGGCTCCAGGCTTCAAGCTGTCAGCACAGAGCTCCATCTGGGGCTCAGACTCATAGACCACAAGATCATGACCTGAGCTGAAGTTGGAAGCTTAAGTGACCGAGCCACCCAGGCACCCCCATTATTTTTAAAGTAAACTTTTTAAAACTGCCCAACATGGGCTCAAACTCACAACCTGAGATCAAGAATTGTATGCTCTACCGATGCCCATGCATTTAATGTTTTTAAGGCAGTGTTAATCTATTTGGACTGCAGTAACGAAGTGCCACAGACTGGGTAGCTTAAACCACAGAAATTTATTTTTTAACTGTCATGGAGTGTACAAGGTCAAGAGCATGGTTCTGGTTGATTCAGTTTCTGTTGAGAGCTCTCTTCTTGGCTTATGGATGACCAGCCACTCACTCTGTCCTCCGGTGTCCTCTCCTTGGGTATAAGCATGAGGAGGGAGAGAGAAATATTAAGAGAGAGAGACAGAAAGTCCTCTGGAGTTTTTTCTAGAAAGGACAGTGAGTCTATAGGATCATGCCTCCACCCTTGGGGTCTTATATAACCTTAATTACTTCCTTTGAGGCCCCATCTCCATTAAAGCCAGACTGGGCCCAGGCTGTCAACATGTGAATTTTGTGGGGACATGTACCTTGAGTCCATAATAAAAGTATTTCATGTGCTATTGAAAGGATGTGGGGTCACACTGAAATTATACTCTCATTCTAGAACCTACTAGCTGTGTGGTCTTATGCAAGCCAACTAACCTCTCTGAGCCTTATTTTTCACATTTGAAAAATGGGGATTAAAAAAATGCCTCCCCCAGAGTGTGATTACGAAGAACAGACGAGATGATGCAGACAGGACTCCAGGCCCAGGGGGATATTCCAAACCCAAAAGTGGCTAGGCAGTTGCTGATATTGTTATTTATTATCTACTATTATTATTTATCAACACCACCCACAGAGCCTGCCCAAAATGCTGGCTTAGACCTTTGCATCACAAATGTTCTCTGTTGGCGATATGTGTGGCTCTTGGTCTTTATCACCAAGGCTCCCCAGGGTCACCGCAGCAAACAGGAGTTGAAACAGAATGTCCCAGTGCCTTCCATGGGATGCAGAGGAAATATCAGGGCTCCGTTCCAGGGCAGTGCCTATCCGGGTCTGTGATCACTTTATCATTAGAGCATTCTGTATTAGCATTATCGCTGTCGATGGCATCAATGCAGTTACCACAATCACCACCACTTTGTTTGGAACTCGTGCCTAAAGCAAAAGTCCTGCAAGAAGATAAAAAGAAATATAACCATTTTTAGATGCAGAGGCTAAAGTTAAGGGATCCAGGATCACACTGCCAAGAAGTGGTGGAGCTTGGGTCCAAACAAAGAGCTCTGGAATCCCAAAGGCCACATGGTCCAGGCTTCCCAGGCCCGACTGCATCAGTAATCACAACAGTGCTACAAAACCAAGCACCCCAGCCTAGTTCTTAGAGGGGTAAGCATTTCTTCTCAGGCTCACAGGCCTCAGGTCTGCTGTGGTTCTGTTGAGGACTTGGTTCATCTGGACCACTAGGCGGCCCGCTGCATATTGGCTGTGTGTGGCTTTAGGCTGCATATGGGATCCATGCTCACTCAGTCTATGCATTCTTCTCTTGATCCCAGAATCCCAGATTGAAGAGTGGTGACCACCCTAGGGATGTGGAAGCACGAATCCAGGGAAGACCAAGCATGTCTAACATGTCTGATTGCTTCGTGCCAAGGGCATTCCAGTGGCTAAGCCAAGTCATGGCCAACCCTGACATCAGAGAGAGAGGAAATAAACTACGTACACAGTGGTGTGGGTGGGGTGGGTAAAGAGTGAAATTAGACGGAATGATCAAACTAGTAAGAGTACAAGAGTACCTTGCAAACAATGGTGGACAGAAAACAGACAACATTTACACTTCTGTTAGCCACAAGGTTGCTTACCTTCTGTACAGCCTTTCTAGTGGTTTACAGCCAGCCTCCATTCTCATTGGTTGGGTGTCAGTTCTGCTGGATCAGGAGCCAAGCTCTACTGACTCCAAAATACTTTGACTATCATCCTTGGTTATTAGTATCCCAAACGCTGACTTCCAAGGGCCTATGATCTCTAACACCACTGAGCCTCCACTCTGGGCCCTCATCATTCTAAGAGCAAGCCCTCACCTTTCTACAACTGTGAAGTGGACGCAGGTTTCAAAGCCCAGGAAATGGGGATGTGGATCATGGCTCTGACACTGCCTATAAGTGACCTTGTGCATGTGACACAGACTCTAAATCTCAGCTTTTCAGTGAAAAGGCTCACAAGCTGCTGTGAAAGATGGCCCACTTGACACATCCACATCAGCAAACACAGGGCCTGATTTAGGACACACACTCACCAAGTGATTGCTCTCTTCCTTTTGTTCTACCATTAGAATGAACTTTACATAAATTGGTGAGAATAATCAAGTGCTGGCAATTTCATGTAACTCAACCTAATAGATTATATAAAACTCTTATGGGCAAATGTGGTGTTTCCTTCAACTCTATCCTTCACCATTCTGAGTACTGAGTAAACATTGAGTGTTGGTGCACAACATACACTCACAGTCTTGGTTTTTCTAGTGGTGAAGATGGAATGGGGGATCAGAGGGAGGCACAGATGGGAGGAGGACAGAGGAATGAATCAATAAACTATTTACCCACTTTCCTTCCACCAAGAAGGAAAATGAGTGCTCAATGCCAGTGATGGTATAAGGAGGGGTTGAGGAGGAACACCAGGCTGGGGGCCGTGGGAGAAGATCTGTGCCCATTTCATAGTGTAGAAAAAAGGCTATGTGTTTTGGGATTGAGCAGCTATGGAGGTTTTAATCTTAACTCTTCCAAAACAAGTATGAAGTCCCAGGCAAGTCACTGATTTCTCTGAGCTTGTCATCTGTAGAAACAGGAATGGTGTAGACATCGTGGAGGTAACACCTGACAGGGAGCCCCCTTCCTAGGCTGAGCTCAGCTGTCTCCGTGACCCATCAGCATCCTGATTTTGCTCCAGGCCAGTCCTGAGGTTAGGACTTGAGGGGAGGGAATACTAAATGACTGTAAGGCAACAGAATTCCAGGGTGTCTAGACCCTCCCAGTACAGACCTGAAAACCACACCAGAGGGATTTGCCAGGAAGCTAGCCGGCATTCCCAGAACAAGTCATTGCGATTCCCCACACTGGTGCTCTAGCAGCCAGAAAGTTAGCTGCAGCCGTGCCCCCTGGGCACCACTTAAATAACATAAGCAAGATGTCAGCATGGGAGGAGTCTGGGAAGATCTGGAGAGAACGTCAGGTATACAATGAAGACTATTATACACAAAAATTAATTTGCATTATCCCTTTGAATCAAAGAATGAAAGTTCCCAAACAAACTTCAGGATCAAAAATAGATTCTCTCTAACATAGGCAGAAGGTGGCAGGATTATCATTATCTTCATCTTCAGACAGAACAAAGCACTCCACAAATATTCTTTGAGCACCTACTTTGTGCCAAATGATGGACCTGGCACATTGGTCAATGAGGTGAAACACGAAAAGTTATCTGTATCCTCCATTATCTACACCTGAACAGAAAGAAAGGCAAGACTGGGGTATTGTCCTCACATGTGGAATGAGGGCAAAAGGGATACAGTTTGGTGGGGCAGGAATGCCAATGCCCAATGAAAGAGTGGACAAAGCATGATGCCAATAAGATGTCTGTTAAATTGTTCAGTAATTAATAACATTCATTAAGCTTTTAAGCTTTTACTCTGAGCTCATCATTTTTCTAGAAATCGCAGGCAATAGGAACAGAATATGAAGACTTTCCCTCCTCTCCGTAATGTAGAGTCTAGCTCAGAAGATGGATCAATACATGCACAAAGACCACACAGAAGATAGTATTGTATTTATTTGTTTTAATTTTCAACAGAGCCCCACCCTTTGGACATCCACCAGGGAAAGAGTTTGAGGGAATCTCATGTCATAAGTTACACTATGAATGGCCAGGAATGGAAGTTTGATTTCATGAGAAGGAGGAGGGGACACAGCGTCAGCCCCCACCAGGGCTTTTGTTGTCACTCTGCCTGAGCACCAACTTGACCCTGAGTTAATGGCAGCTAAGACAAGGGGACAATGTGCCTGCCTGTCAACTTGTGCTTTTATTTTTGTGTTGTTTTCAAGCGAAAAGGTCACATCCCCAATCCTGGGGGAGAGTTTGTTAGCATCATGGACAAAGTCCAAAATGCTGGCTTTTAGAATAAATGCGTACCAAATTGCACATGACTGTTTTCCATAACGACTCTCAATAAAACACAAAGATGTAGCAAAGCACAACTCAACAGAGGTGATTTGGCAAAGTGCTAGAAAGAGTGGTCCAAATTGATAGATTTCCATGGATCTAACTTAATGAAAGAACTTAAGTCAACCTAGAAACTTATATGAGTGGATAAGGAACATGTGCTTCACACATTCTTTAACTATAATTTCTCCAAGTATGGGTTTTTGTCAAAGCTGACCAACCAACAAGCAGAGAATATGTTCTCTTAGGAGGGCCTGGAGAAATGGCAAGCCGTGTTGCTAATTGGTGGAAAATCTATAGTTTGGAAAGCAGAGTAGTGGGAGGTACATGTAAAAGTGTATCACAAACCAACTGATTAGGCAATCAATCAATTAATTAACTCAACAGCTAGTGACAGAGCACCATCTTAGTCTCCCAAATATCTAAGGCATGGCACTTGGCATTTAGTAGGCATTCACCAATGCCCTATACAAAAATTCCTGTAAAAAGTGAGTGGTTTAGAGGCAAACTCCAAAAGAGCTTTACCTGCCTTTGGAAGCTTCTGGCTGGCTATCAGCATCCCAGCTTCCCCCTCCTCATGGCAGCCCTCCATGATTCTACCTAGACCACAGCACCCAGTTATGTACTCAGCTGGGAGCAAGGATTTCACAGATCAAAGAAGTTGATACAAGATATGGAAGTTTATCAGCAAAGAGCCTGAAAGCGTGTTAAATCCTAGAATTTACTGGGCAGCTTCTAGTTCTTGTTTGGGGAGAAGAAGAGAGATCAGGGTGTTCCTTTTCCTGTGCCTTCCTGAGGCCATCTTAATAAACAGCCCTTCTGTGAAAGGGACCCCTTCCTCTACTCTGCCCACCTACAATGTCTCTGGCACTTTTGACTTCAGTGAGCCAGATCAAGTGATGGCCAGACAATTTCCTAAAGCTGGCTGGACTCCACAGGCTCCTATTTAAGCACTGTCCTGTCAAGAAACCAAGGGACCATGTGCTTGGGGGCAATTCTTTCTTTTGGACATCCAAGCCTTCTAGGGAGGCTCTGTGGTCATATGCACTTTGCACTCACTCTGTCTGACGCAAGCTCTTTGCCAGCCTGAGTACCTCCTCACTTTCTCCTCCACACCTCAGAGTCCCCTGCTTACCACACCCAGGGAGCTGGCTCACCCCATGGCTGACCACCTCTGCCTCACCCTGGGCCCTTCCTGGGCCTTAGAAGAGCTCACCTTCAGTGGTCTCCTTCCTCCACCCGGTTTTATTACTAAAAACTGACCCATCAACAGCATCCAAGCCAGTGCAGGCTCCAGGCCCTCTGTAATGTGCCCCATTGACCCCCAGTTCTGACCTCCCCCCTGCATGCCCCACAACTGTTATTCTGACACTATTATGAAGTTTTAATTATTGTATCACTTCACCTCCTCAGACAGACCTTTCCAGACCACTTACCTAGTACAGCAATTCCACCCCCATTGCTCATTTTATTTTTCTCTATAACAGTTATCTTTACTTGAAATCACACTATCTGCTTGTCGATTGTCTTCTCTACTAGGATGTGAGTTCCTGGGGGTCATCAACTTTCTTTTGTCCCCTACAGTGTCCCCAGAGGCTGCATGAGTGCCCAGTGACATGACTGAACAGATGAACACTTCCCTACACATGTTATGGTATAGTTTGTCTCTTTACTTTCATCATGTGTTGTAGCCGTCTCCCTGATTTTGCCCAAGTCATCACCTTCTGTAAGAAAAATCTTCCACCACATCATCCATGCCATCTCTTATTAAGCTTTTTGTTGGATCTCGGGCACAGCTGCCTTCAGGAAAAGCTCTCCTAAGCTCAGGTGTTCCTTTTCTGGGCTTCCGCAGTCCCCTACGCTTACCTCTGTCAGTGCATTTCCTCCACTGGGCTATCATTATCCATGTGCATCTCTATTTCCCTTGTGGGACATTAACTCCCCTGAGTGCACGTCCTTTTTGTCCTTGTGTTGAGTACAGCACCCATTATGTTGGCTTAGCAAACTCTCTGTAGATTCATAGCCAATACCTCTCAGTCCAGCTCCCGATATCCCACATTAGACACCCTCTGTTCACACAGACATCATCACCTCCTGAAGCCCAGAGAGAAGAAATGCTTGCTTGTCCTCACAGTGCTCAATGATGGTAGCTCATACACTGAACCCTGGACATTCACCTCCCCGTCAAATATTCCTTCTGGCTGCATGTAACCTTCCAGTTGATCCCTTATTATTTGACATTGAAATCCTATCATCCCATCTGGACAGTAAGCTCCCTGAAGACAGAATTGATCTTCTACCTTGCTTGTAGGCATGTAGGGAAAAGAGTAGCATGTCATGCAATTTAAATACTTAATAAATATGTGTTGGCTGAATTATTAATTTAATTAACTTCCAGAGAGTTTTCTGCTTGAATGCATGAACATAAATATACACATGGGAACCTATTTAGTCATTTTCTTGCCACTTTAATTGTAAATGCATTACATGTATATTCCTACCAGCTCTACTTGCCTTTTCTTAGAAGGTGAAAGTGTACAAATTCATTCCTCTTTCAGTTAAATCAATTAAGTGATATTAATGACTGATCTTTATAACAAAAATTCTCTTTCAATATTTCCCCGCTGTTTTACAAATAGGAAAGGAAGACCACTAAAATGCTGCTCAGAAAGCATGATCACCTGGGGAAGTAAGTGGAGGGGCAATGGGTCACTCACTTAGGCCCCAAGAAGTGGATTGGGTTGTCCTTTTTTTAAATGTTTGTTTGTTTGTTTGTTTTAAGAGGGGAGGAGCAGAAAGAGAGGGAGAGAGAGAATCCCTAGCAAGCTCCTCCCTCAGCATGGAGCCCAATGCAAGGCTCAGTCCACAAACTCTGAGATCATGACATGAGCCAAAATCAAAAGTCAGACACTCAATCAACAAAGCCACCCAGGCGCTCCTGGGTTATCATTTGTTTAAAGTCAAAACAAGATTCAGGATGATCTTAATCAGAGGTCAGGAAATTGTTCTTATTGTGAGGCAGATGGTTAAGTATTCGAGCCTTTGTAGAACACACAGTCTTCATTTTAACCACTCAATTCTAGTTGTTGGAGAGTGTAAGCAGCCATAGACAACACAAGTGACCATGCCTGTGTTCCAATAAAACTTGATTTATACACTTTTTAAATTTTTATACACTTTTCACCATGTGTCCTGACACATTATTCTTCCTTTGATTTTTTAAACATTTATTTCTAAAACATTATTAGCCTGCCAGCATACAAAAATGGGTGATGGACTAGATTTGACCCAAAAACTGTAGTTGACTGATTTCTGGTCCAAGAATATCTTTGTCTCACCTTTAAACAGCTGAGGCGATGGAGAAAGGGATTATGTAGTGAAACCACGGCAGTGCTCCGTCAACAACCACACCTTCTAATTCCACGTTGGGGGTTCTGGCCAGTGCACGGGAACTCTGTCAGTTCTCCACCTTCCCACTGTACACAGATGCACACCTAAAATAGAAAATGCATTTGTCTGGATTGACCAATGACAAAAATACCATCACAAGTCACAGAAGATTGTCAGATTGTTCTTTGAGACAATCAAGATTCCCAAAGAGCTCTGGGAATACATCTTTTACCTCTTGTCAAGAAACCACACGGGAAATCCTCCATTGTACACTGAAGAAAGACCCTTTATGGAAGAGGATTGTGAAACTCAGGCCACAACCCCAAGGATTGGATTGTCAGAAATATCTAAAACATGTAGTTATTTTAATGTGATGAAGCAAACTTTGAGCTTCAGGAAAATGAGGATATGAGGCATTGCAACTTGCTTCCCTAAGTAAGGTTACCTGAAAACGCGTGCCCAGAAAGTTGGGGACCAAGGCACATAAAATGAAATATTTTCTAAATGTGTACAATATAAAGGGGTGATGAAAAACTCAGTAACCAAAGTAGGCAATATTTTTTGTAGGTTCTGGGATTTTCTGTTTTGTGTTGCTTCATTTACTTTTTTAAGTTTATTTGAGTAATTTGAGAGGGAGAATATAAGCAGGGGAGACAGGGAGAGAGAGAAAGAGAGGGAATCCCAAGCAGGCTCTGTCTGCATTGTTGGCATGGAGTCCTATCCGGAGCTCGATCCCACAAACTATGAGATCATAACCTCAGTTGAAGTCAGACATTTAACCAACTGAGCCACACAGGCACCCCAGACAGATGATATTTTAATGCAATACTTAAGACATCAAAATTAATGCTGAAAAGCCACAGTGAACAAAATATCAAAGTTTTAAGTGAAGTCAGGATCTAATATACTATACGTGCATGAGTCACCTTTCTTACCTCGCCCCAATTTATCATGTAGATCCTGCTTCTATTTAATAATTTTGACATTTTGTTCATCATGGATTTTTTACAATAATTTTGATCTTTGAAACTATTAGATTGCCCAGGAAACATTGTACAGAATTTAAAGCTGCAAAAAGAAGCTTCCACAGTCTCTCGTCTTTTGAGAAGACACACAAAGCATGCTTGACGTGTCAGTATAGAATGCAGTTATGACCCATGAGCACAGACATCTGTTTTGCTGTCATTCCATTAGGATTGTTCAGCATCTTGTAGGGAAAACATACTAACTGTGTCGACTTGAGTTTAATGCCAGGCTATTTATTTCTGAAAATTATAAAATGTCTGACTGTCAATATCTCTTTCATGAAGAGCCATCCATTGCCTTGAAATAATTCATGCCGAGGGAAAACCAATACTATACTTAGTGTAGTTGATTACAGACCTTGTCATAAGCTCCAACACCTTGTCTGTTAAGAGACTGAGTACTCCTCAAAACTCCCACTGAGGCTTGCACACAAGAAGTAATGCATATCACTCCCAGCAAATTTGTTACCTCTTCTGCAAAAATAGAGCTTTTAAAATACCATAAACCTGATTTTTCCTTAGAATCTTCAAATAGATACTCAAAATGAGCACTCATACTCCATCCTCTCCTTAACAATAAAAAGTTAATTTGCTTATCAGAATGTTCTATACAAGTGGTGGGTAGTAATTTGAGAAATTCCTTAATAATCTTAATTCTAATCTTGCTTCTAAAGAGTCATCCAGAATAAATCATTAAGGTTGTGCACATCCCTTCTTGGTCCGCCCCCCCCCCTTTAGCTTGCCATTGGTCAAATATCTCTACAATTACCGGGCCCTTAGCCTGAACCAAAAAAAGTGGCCTGAAATAGCAAGGCAGTCTTCTTCCCAAATTGATTGTTGACAACCAGAAACCTCTCTTTGATGTCCCTAGATGATGGAGAAGAAAGAAGGCATTAGTTGGTGTTTCAATGTGTGTGATATTCCCACTTTCTCTAATTCTTTTTGAGCTAAGTTCGAACTGTTGAGTCAAAAAACCCTTTGGCAGGAGGAGCGATTATATGTTTCAGAGGTCAGAAGCCTGACCTTTTGCTGTGAAAATGCCTGAAGGTGAAATTGAGCCAAGTTCAAAGGGAAATCTAATTGACTGCTCTTGGTCTAATTTTCTTAAGAACTGCTACCCTTGAAATACCAAGCTGCTGCTTTAGGGTATCCAGGGTGGTCCTCAAGAGATGGTCTTAAGAATGCCACAAGATGGTACCACTCTTTTGGGTCGAGATGGCTTCTGGAGTCCTTCCTGAGCCCAGCTCTTTAATTCATCCAACAACAAATAGTTATTTGTCACCTACTTACTGTGTGCCAGACACTATTCTTTCATGGGAGTTGTGTTCAAGTTCTTTACTTATGGGATTAAAGCTACCTAACATTAAAAGAAGCCATTTTTTCTCTTCACCATGTTAATGCCATCTACAGAATTTGTCTTCGCAGGAACAATGGCTGATAATTTATATCAATCGTTATTAGGACACCACCAGCTGACAGAATCCTCCCTTTCTTTTACTCCCATTGAAATAACTCCCACCCATACAATTGCTAAATTTTCCCTTCTTTCCTTTCTCCTCTCTCTTTGCTTATGTTTTTGTGTTGAACATTCTGTCCTGTTTTTGAAGGTTGGGCTTTTCCCACAGTGTCACAGAACAGATCTTAGAAGAGCGTATGCCACGTTCACTTATTCTTCCCTTAGAGAATTCTTAAAAAGAAGACCAACAAAAGCCACCAAATGCTAAGACCCATGTTTCTCATTTCATTTCAAGATTTATCTCCCATGATGTAGATGATCTGAAATATGGACAAAACAAATTTGGTTAGGCTTTGCCTACCTGACTAATAAAGATGGAGGCATTATAACTGCAAGATGGAAATTTCTCATCTCAGTAGGATCCAATTCCATGTTGGAGATACACTTGTGTTCAAACTTCCCTAAGTAGGAGGAGGAGATGGCTCATGACCCTGGTTGTTATTTCGTTGTTCTTTCAAATGACTCCAAGAAATTACTCTCCATAAAGTCTATGGAGCCTCTGGGTAGACACTGGCAAGGTTTATTACAGTTAACTTACCCCATGAGATAACTACATGGACTCTTTTGCTACCAGTGTATGGAATTGTCACCATTGAACTCTACCTTTTCTTTGCTCCTGATTACCATACACAGGCTGTCCTTTCTATAGTTGATGAAATTATCTTCCTGAAACACAGACCAGATCAGTGTTACCCTCCTCCTGACTTTAAAAGCGTTGGTAGCTTTCCATGGCACACCCTTCACTGTGTGTCTGTACATGAGGGGCATGTGCCATGAAGAGACATGGGCCTTGGGGCCATAAGACCGGGGCTCAAATCTCAGTTCTGCCATTTACTGACTTTTCCTCTTTGAGACTAAGCCTCAGTTTCCTCAGTTTCTTTGAGTGAAACTTTCATCTCCCAGTGCTGCTTGCTGTGTGAACTGAATGAGAGGAGTCCAAATACTAATAATAATGCCCAGCACAAAACAGGCATTCAAGAAACATTATTATTTAAAGGCAAAACTATGCTAAGCCTTGTTCTCTTCTCTCTGACATGCTTTCTGATTTCCAAACCCATGTCCTACCAGTCTTTCTCTCACTCAGTACTACATTTGAGAGAGTTTTCTCTCCACTCCCAGAACACAGTCTTCAAAATCTGGTCTTCCACATGAGCTCCTAATGTATCTCCTCCCTGATTCTTGCCTTCTCTGCTCTGACCTCATCCAGTCTCTCTGTATCTACTCCTAGAAAAAATGATGAATCTATTTAGGTGTACTTTTCTTGCATGTTAACTTGATTCCCCTGGTATCTTGTGAATAGAAAGTGGTACTTAAACCCTCTAGCTTATTTTTAATTATCTACTTTTAACTTACTCCAGTAAGTTGCAGATTCTCAGAGGGTAGGAATTCTATCTTTTGTATCTCTATGTTCTCCCAAGGCACTGATAAAGCAGTATCAGTCAGCTCTTATTGGGTAATGCTGAAGTAACAAAGAGCCTGCAAGCCTCAGGAGCTACCACAACAAAGGTTCATTTTTGCTCTCACGTATTTAATTGCAGGCCAATATGAATACCCCTTTTGCTACCATACTGGAATCCAGGCTGAACGTGTGGTCCCTTTCTAACACTTGAACTTCTGAAGACAGAAGGAGAAGAGTGCAGTCTTTAGACCTCCACTGGGAAGTGGTGTAAATCATTCTCACTGTTATTTTATTGGCTAAAGCATTATCAGGTGACACAACTGGTTATCAGTGATATTGGGCAGCATGTGTGCTCATGGGATGGGTAGGCACTGCACAGGAAAGGACAGTAAATATTTAAGCATGTTGTTGGAGTTTACCACACTTGAAATCAAAGGTGTTCAGGGGATGCTATCTAAACGAGTGGCTTATGTCTCATTAAATAATCCTCCAAAGCCTGTAATGTGATAGTTGTCAGGGTACTACTAAAAACATTGTTCACTCAACTATAAGGCATACATTTTATGAAAAACTACCAATGTGATTTCTCTTAGCAATAATTCCAAAGGTAAATATTCTTCCACCCCTCCCTTTCCCTTAGGGACACTGTCTCTTATTTCACTGGCTACTAGGAAGCTCAAGAATAAATGATGGCCCTCCTTAGTGAATTATTCAAAAATTTATGGCAACGTTCCCCAGAACTGACCTCATGCCTAGCATCATTTTATTTTACTTTCATCCTTATTTACTCAATTGAAATTTTATCATGATGTACTTTTCATAGCTATTTTAAAAATATGGATTATAAATGAATGAGCTTATCATAGATAGACTCTTTGAGACTGTTTGAAGATTGTCCACTGGACTTTATTGTATTCTTGTTCAATGTTTTAGCTCTGCCTTTAAGGAATAAATGAAAACACATGTGCAAGACAAATCATTCCTTGTCCTTCCAAATATGCCATGAACTGCCTGATCAAAGGAAATGAGAAAAGCCACTTTTCAGACAGGGCCCCAGGGGTCCCTGAACCAAACCAGTCTCTCTGGGGCTGGAAAGGACAGATCCCCCATGTCTGCTGTGGTTCCCCAAGGCGCCTGTTGGACCCAGCACCTTTGCCCTCATCATCAGGAGGGGAAGCATAGAGTTAATTCTTTATGCCTGGTTGGACTGTGGGAAATAATGTCACAGACAAACCCTGAACTGCCAGGAGGCCCCTCCTTCTAATAACAAGGAAGTGGATACATTGCAAGTACCTGGCAGGTGAATGTCTAAGACAAACCAGTTTGAAACTGTGGACATATGGCTGGTCTGCTCTCCATACCTAGGATCTGAGCAGTTGGATTCCTCATCTTTGGTTCCCAAAGTAATCATATCATAATGCAAGGCTGATCATTTCATGTACCTTTCTGAGCCCCACATGTGGCTCCTTACAGTGTTTAGGATTAAAGAGGAATTGCTAAGCTTGCTTTATGAGTCTCCATGAGCTGGTCCATGCCTGCTCCCCATTCTCTTCTTCTACTATTCCCCACCATGCTCACTGTCAACCGACATCATCAAAGTATTTTTGGTTCCCCTATTTGGAATGCTTTTGTTCAAGGTCATGTCTTTTCAGTTCCTGTTTCCTTGGCCAGTCGAGCCTTTCCTCTACCTTTAAAATGATGATGATGATGATGATGATGATGATGATGATGATGATGATGGTAAACCCTAGTTAATTCCTATTCATTCTTGGTGCTCATCCTAACACACCAGTGGGGAGCTTTCCCTTTTACTCCTCAGGATGTCCTAGGTGCCTGCTTGCCCCTGTGGTGAACCCAAATAACACCTCTGCCTTTTACAATATTGTGTTTTTGAGTCTCTTTTCTCAATTAGCCTCTGTTTCCTTGAGGCCAGGTGTCCTATCAAGCTTACCCTTTCATCCCCACCCATTAGCTCAGTAGCTGGTATTTATGAGATGCAGAATAAGTGCTTGCCAAATAATGAGTGGGTAAGCTGATCAGGCCCCCAGCCAGTTACAATGGTTAAGTGAGTCACAAAGAACAAAACAGCATGGACACAGTCAGAAGGATCCAGGCGGAGGACACTACTCTGTGAATTGACAAGTGTTTATACCACCTCAGGTCCAAGGTGACAGAGACTTATTTCACTTAGCACAATGCCTTCCTGATTCCTCCACGTTGTTGCAAATGGACGAATTTCCCTCTTTTTAAGGTTGACTGGTATTCCATTGTAAGTGTGGACCACATTTTTCTTATCCATTTATCTGTTGATGGACGCATAAGTTGCTTCAATTTCTTGGCTATTGTGAATAATGCTGCAGAAAACATAGGAGTTCAGGTGTCCTTCTGAGATCCTGATTTTGATTTATTTGGATATAAAACCAGAAGTGGGATTGTCATATCATATGGCCATTCTTTGTTTAGGTTATTTTGAGGAAATTCCATAAAACATTTCCATAAAAACAAATACAACATATATGATGAATCTAAAATAGTCAAACTCATAGAATCGGACAGTGAAATGGTGGTTGCCAGACCTGCAGGAGGAGAAAAGAGGAAGGTATTGGTCCAAAGGTACAAAGTTTCAGTGATGCAAAATGAATATGCCCTAGAGATGTACTGTAGTGCATGGTGTCCATAGTTACAGTACTTCACTGTATGCTTAAAAATCTGCTAGGGGTAGATCTTATGTTAACTGTTCTTATCTTAAATGATAGTCACAATAGTAATAAATAAGAGGGCAGGTGGAAGCCTTTGGAGGTGATGGGTAGGTTTATGGGAGATTGTGGTCATGATTTTGCAAGTGCACACTCATCTCCAAGCTCATCCATTGTATGTGATAATTATGTACATTTTTTTGGATGCTTAAAAAATGATGAAGGAGAAAGGCAGGGTATTTTCTTCCTCAGAAGAATTGGAGGGTGTACAATGGGTCTGGCTTTACCCTTTCCCCTCACTGAATTTGGCCTTGAGATGGCCACTCACCCAGGAGAACACTGAGTCTGCACCCAGGGTTGACGGGCTGTGGGGATGGCCTGACGGAGGGAGCAGAGACATGTTGGAGCAAGAAGCTGCAGGGGTGTATTTTGTAAGGAAGGGAGAAGCCGAGAATGCAGACTTTTACCAATGGCCTCAGTCATTATGCAGACTATTGGCACTGTCACAACAGAATTCTGGGTGGGAATGACCCTAGGCGGTGAGGACAATGGTAGAAGGAAAAGAAGGGATGAAACATGTTCTCTGATAATAGAACAAAGAGAGAGAGAAGAAAAGATGAGCTACAGCAGTGCCATCTGATAAAAACATACTGAGGGAACCACACGTAATTTAAAATTTTCTGATCACCGCATATTAAAAGAACATATAAAACATCCAAAAAGCAACAATTGTCTAATGATATATTTGATTTTACCCAGTTTAACCAAACTATTATTTCAATTCTTAAATCATGGAATTATTAATGAGATATCTTCCTTTCTCTTGTCTGTGTGCTCAGCACCCAAACTTTCATACTTACAACACATTTCAATTCAGACTGGCCACATTGCCAATGTCCCACATGCTCCTGTGGTTGATGACCATGGTGTTGGACAGCACAGCATTCAGAGGCACTGCTTTGTGCGGTCCAGTGTCTGGTGTGTAATTGACTTTGAGGAAATGTGGAGGAAATATGCTCTCAATGGCCAGACACAGACCTTCAAGGGGAGGTTCTTCCTTTCTGGTAGCCTGGGGCCCAGCAAGCAGCATCATGACATCTCAAGTGAACTCCTCCCCAGCTGCCCTTGGTGCAGGGCTTCCATCAGCATCTGGAAAGGTTCAGACTGATTTATGGTCTCCTAAAAGCACAATCTTGTGTCACTTCCCATAACCCTGATAACCAGCCTAGGGTGGACCCAAGAGTCATGTATAGATGGAGACCTTCAGGCTCACGTATGTCATACATGGCATCAAGGGCCACACTGGTAGCAGGCCCCGGAGGCAAGGGGTGAGGCCAGATCTGTGACCAAGCTCTCTGGCTTGTGAGAGAGGGTTAAGGGCCCTTCACTTTTGACTCTGTGGAAAGGTACTGGAAGGCTGAAATGTGTCTATACAGAGCAGGTTTCATTTGCTGCATTGCCACAAATGTCCACATTACTAAGTAGATAACTTCTGCTCTGTGCTGCTTCCTGCCTTGTTGATGAAAACCCGTGCAGGCTGCCTTTCATCCTATTAGATTAGAACAAAACCACATTTCAAATATGGCTCCTTCCCTCCACCTCTCTCCTTCACTCAGGCTGATTTGGGCTCTCGGGTATTCACGGAGAAGGCTCCCTGTCAATTTCTCTACATTTTCTGAATAGAGGTAAAGGGGGAAAATATGAAAATCCCAGCAGGTCGCTGCTGCAGCATCAGAAATCTCAACAGGAGCTTGGTTAAATCCTGTCTCTACCACGAAGCAGGAGCTCACCTCTGATGCATCCAGAAGTGTCCCAGACTCTCGACAGGCCCTCCTGTCTCTGCTCCACCCCCAGACATCCCATAACCACTTTTCTTGCCATCCTTGGGCTAATGATGCTGGGAGAGCCATTGCACCAGGGCCCAGTGCCAAAGAGGGACCTAGGAGAACAGTGTTATCAGAATGATGCTCCTCTTACTGTGACCTGGGTTCGAGTGCCCATTTCCCACCTCCTTAGCATGTGACCTGGAAACATTTTTCATTCTGTCTCATCCCATTTTTCTCATGTAAGAGGTGTATTCATCATATTTCTTCCTGGGGCTGTGTGGGTTTAACTGAAACTCCTAGGGAAGTGCCCAGCAGGCACCACATGTGCCATTGGCTGACAAAACGTGAGCCATTATGGCCATGAGGTAAGAGTAAAACATGGGTGTCCCATGTTAGACCTTAGAGCTATGTGCAAAAGCCTGTTGCATCCTCCTCAGAAGAACCAGCTTACTGCACATTAAAAAGCAATGACTATTCTACCGAAAATGTTATGGGAAGATTTTTACAGAAATACTTTTCTTTAAATGCCATGTGTCAGAATGCCACAAAACCCTGCTTTGAACCTTCTGTCCTCGTCCCAGGTCTCCTCTCCCTGGTGCCAGCCTCTCTTTGCTGCTCTCTTCCCTTTAATGGCCTCTGTGGATGCCATGTCTATGCTAGTTATCAACTCAGTCTATTTGGGGCAACGGATTGCCAGCCAGGGTCACTCCACCTAAACATCGGCTAGGCACTACTCAGAAGACCACTCGGGGAAACTCTGACAGAGCACACTTAATTGCTTATTATAATGATTAATACATGGTCCTTGACCTCAAGGAGCTGTGAGTCTAAAGGAGAATACAAATATGTAGAGAGGTCAGTGCCCAGGATTGAGGAGAGGGTTATATGAACCATGCAGAAGGATTACAAATAAGGCATGGACTTTGGAGCCTGAAGATGTCAAAGAGAAGCTTGTCAGGGTAGGTTGATGACTGAGCCACCAAATGATAGAGGTGAAGGAATTTGTACAACAGTAAAGAAGGAGAATTGTAAACAAAACACGATGTGCCAGGACATACGGTTGTGGAAAATTGCAAAACGCTTGGAAAATCCCAAATCTCTTCATACTGTCTATGAACAGCATGTCCTTGCTGAGAGAGGAATAACAGAGATGGCAGCAGAGAGATAAAGCTTAAGGGAAGGCTTGGTTGGGCACATTAATGAAATTGAACTTGATCTGGAAGGTAATGGCAGGCTAACGAAGGATCTCAGGCTGAGAGAAGGCATCATGATCTCTATTAGTTACCCAAGACGGATCTGCCTGCTATGTTCGGGAAACAATGGTGAGATCAGAGGATGAGACACAAGTCATGAGCTATCATCATATGGACAAGAAACTGATGAAATGCCACTCACCTCAGAAGCCCAGCAAGTACGGTAAGTGACTTTGAGCAATGGGAAGGCAATACCTACACTTCGCTTGTGAGCAACGAGATAAAGCTCAGCCAGAGAGGCTTCCTTCCCCCTACCACAGCCAGGAGACACCAAGTGCATCACCAAATGCTGTGGTGAGATGTCACTCAACAGACAAGGGGTTCTGTGATGGCCTCAATGTAATCATCCATGGGAGATGGCCAAGTGACATCCTGGGCTTCCTTTAAGATAGCAAAGTCATCATTCTCTTCTATGTAACCCTGTGTCTCAGTTAAGGCTCAGCATTTCCAGTTCAGCTTCGTGATATTGGCAGTCATCATTTCTTGAGTTGTTATTCCCTTTCTCTTGTTCCCTCTCATCTCTCCAGGAAGGGGGTGGGGGACATGCTTAACCTGACTTCTTTTGTGATTAGCAGCCCTGGGTTCAAATTTATTAGTCCCAGGAGCAGAAGGCTAATGAGTTAAATGCCCTGATTTAATTAAGCCACCTAATGGTTTCAGCTTACATAAATTTTCACCTGATCAGACCAGCATCTCTTTGACGTGCCATTCCGGGCACTCTGCAGGAAGACACAAAGCTTGATTCCTAAAGCCAAATCAGATTCAGATCCCGCAAGCACTCAGCTCTGAGAAAGAGAGGAGAAAAGAAAATTCTGTCCCGTTTCAATACTGGAGTCTTTGATAGTCTCAGATGTGACAGTCTTCCCAAGATAATCAATGTCCAGAGAAGCGAACTGCCTTTTGGGGTTGCTCGAATAATACCTCAATGATCCATTACTCTGCTCTCAGCAAACCTGTCTTAGTCCCGGAGAGAAAGTCCAAGGCAGTGAACTGATTCATGGTTTGGGTGTCAGAAACATGAGAATAAGTCGCTTGCTAGTTATGTGATCTCAACAAGCCACTTAACCTCCTGGGGTTGGGTGCACTTATCTGCAAACCTCACTGCACTGTGGTGGGGGTTAAAGTCAATAAGGGGCATAAAATACGTGGTTTCGGTAACTCCCCCCTAATTTGTTATTATCTGAGGTGCAGAAAGCGGAATATGAGCCTGGACATTGAAGACAGATGTTGCAAGACGCACAGGGAGGCCAGACTCCATGTACCCCAGCAGTGGCCTTTCAGCCACTGGGCTAAAAAATTGTAAGCAGGGCAGCTAATCTCCCCAATGAGTTAAGAGGTGGCTTTGATTAATTCTTAATTTAAAGTCAGGACAATGAGGGCCAGAGGGTTGGAGGGCCTTTTCCAGCCTCATAGCTAAGAGGTCTCCAAATTAAGAATTCCAACCCTAGTCCACTGATACATTTTTGACAATACACATCACTCTTCCCTTTTTGGTTTTCTCACTCCCAAGCCCAGAAGGGGGGAAAAAAAAAAAAAGGAAAGATATTATAAGTAGACTAGCAGGTGGGAATGTTGGTGGTCACAAGGCACGCCAGAAAGTGAAAAAGGTAGAAAACTAGGAAAAGCAGATTCAAAAAGGGGGCAGTCAGTCGGTGCTGTTTAGTAAACAGGATGAACACAGGTCCCAAGAGATTTTACTGTGTTCCTGAGGATTACCTGAATCATGAGTAAAGGTGGAATGGTGTTCAGGACACTCACATTCAAAAGATAGAAGACAGAGAGGGATAGAGTTCATTCTAGAAAGTTGTTGATTGTATCAAAAGTGATGATATGACCGACTTGCGGTTTCAGGGGAGAAAGCTCTGTGACACAGTGCATGGTGAATGGCAGGCACACGAGAGTGTTGATTGATTCAGTGAAGAATGGAAAATGAGTAATATTATAGCCCAAACCCAAGAATTCTAGAGAAAGGGGTTCTGAGTAATTTTGACTCTGGAAGCCCTTTATTTATCACTGATATGTGGGCGACATTCAGACCACGTTCCCCAGGCTTGTACTGCATTTGACATACTTGATTTTCTCAAAGCCACAAGATCCCAGAGCGTGTCGCTCGGTGTGATGGGTTAGGAGAGAAGGCACTGATAAGGAAGAATCCTCTTACTCACTGAATAGCTCAGAAATGTTCTGAAGAAGTGCTGTGTCTGGAAACAGTTGAACTCTTTTAGCGATCTCCCAGGAAGACTTGGAAGACTGTCCCAGGAATGTGTCAGTAAGGAATGGAGACCCTCAGCCCAAGCTGACACTCTAGGCAATTCAGGTGTCAATAAATGGTATCTTTCTAGAAGTCTGTGGATAGACTTCAAAGGCCAGAGTGTTCAAGTTGTATCCAACAAGTATACACCAAGCATTTAATATATGCTAGGCACGGAGCTTGCACTTGGGGAGCCAGAGGCAGGACCACTGCTGTCAAGATGCCCCATGGGCTGTTGAGAAAAAATAAGCTGGCGATGGGCTGAGCAGCTCCAGGACACGGATGGTCCACCCTGATGCTTTAATACCTAAATGCCCTGCAGGTGTAGGTCATTATCCCAATTTTACAGAGGAGGAAGCAGAGGCTAGGGAAGGTTGCATAACCTCCTGTGTTCACGCAGCTAGTGAGTGACTGACAATGACACAAATGATCATGATGGGGGAAAAAACCTATCGCTACATCTGTATCTGTCTATAATCAATACCATTTGCAAAGAGACTTTGATTCCTTATCTCTGCAAGAAAGGCCAAGAGCACTATGAGCCTTTATGTTTATTTAGGATTTTCTCATCTCTACTTCTGAGTGCTATACTATAACTCCTTTCTGAAAATGAGATTGTTTTACTTAAATAATCTGCTGAAGACAAAAAATCTATATACCATTGTCCTTTCAAATTGGAGCCCATTCGCCAAGCCAGACCACTTCTGAAGGCTGGGAAACCCCTCCCCCCACTTCCTAGAAGGTTAGAATATGTTACCCTGTCCAGGTTCCCAGACACCCCACAGGCAAATTCCCTATCAAACTCTGACGCTTAAAACCCCGATAGATATTTTTTTTTTCCCCCTCCGGATGCCATCTGTTCGTTAAAGTCAACATTACATATTTCTGTCCCAGAGAGCCCCAGGCAATCCTCAAATTTTCCTGGACTGGAGAAAAAGCGGCCATAAATTTAAAGACCAAAGAGTGTTCATCTTCTAGAGAGGAAGAAAAGGAGATAGATGGAAGGAAGGAAGAAAGGGGTACAGAAGGAAGGTGGGAATGAAAGAAGGAAGCAAGGAAGGGAAGAAAGCTGGGAGGGAGGAGGGAAAGCAGAAGGAGAGGAAGAGGGAAAGGAAGGAAGAAGGGGAGGAAGGAAGGAAAGAAGGAAGAAAGGGAGGAAAGAAGGAAGGGAAGGAGGGGAGGGAGAGAGGGAGGCAGGGAAGAAGGGAGGATGTAAGGAAGGAGGGAAGAAAGAAAGGAAGAAGGGAATAGAGGAACGAAGGGTAAAAAAGCCAAAGCAGCGGTCTCTCCGCTGCACATCACTAAGACTTCAGATTCGGGATTGATTGTAGAGAAGCCCTGTCCTGTGTTTACTATCCTGTGTGTGTCCCTATCAGGGGTAGGTTATTAATTTCTGCACCCTGCCAGAACAGTCTCCATTATGGGGCTGTAGAAGATGTTGTAATGATGTCTGGCATCATTCTTGTCTTGTCTTCTTCTTCTTCCTCTCAATTTTTGGTTTTAACATTCAGAAATAGAACACTGGCTTCTTTCAGCATCTCAACATATATTTTTCCTCGAGTAGCTTTATTTAGTTGGAGAAGTGAGTAATGCATTTTTATCCTTTGTAGAGGGAAGTTAGACTAGGGGAATCACAGATAAACACACATATTTAGTTACTGCTAAAATCTGTGGGCTTCATAACGTCTTCCCTTTTCCCTCCCTCCCTCCCTCCCTACGTTGAAATATACAAACTACCAAACTGCAACAGAAACATAACTGATCCCCTCACTGATTTCAGGGATGGTTTTGCTACTGGGGGAACTGACATGCCTAAGGGATCCAAGGTGGGGGAATCTAGCTCCGTGGAGAATGGCGAGTGAGTGTGCTTGGGGTATTAATCATTATTGAG
The DNA here is from genome assembly GCF_006229205.1 of Suricata suricatta. Lineage (NCBI taxonomy): Eukaryota > Metazoa > Chordata > Mammalia > Carnivora > Herpestidae > Suricata > Suricata suricatta. Next base: position 6,088,595 of record NC_043708.1, on the reverse strand, counting down.
TCAAGTTGTCATCCAAGTGACATGATTATTGTTTTTCACGTTCACCACATGCTTTCCTAGATGGAGATAAGAACAAAACTTAAATAGCAAGGTAAGAAAATGGCAAGAGCAGATTTTTTTTTTAATCTAGGTGACATTTCAATAATGACAGAGTGTACACAGTCAGGATATTAAAATCGTATTTCCCAGGCAAATCAGAGCAGTGTGACTCATCTACAGAAATCCAAGCTAAGATACTAAAAAAGATGGTTCATTTGTTGGCTCGTTATCTATCTATCTATCTATCTATCTATCTATCTATCTACCTATCTATCTATAATCTATCTATCTATCTATCTATGTTAAGGCTTGAAGAATGAAATCTAGAACTCTTGTTGATGGGAGGTAGAAATCCAATAGCACATAGGTTAGACAGGTAACACAGATAAAGCCTTGAGTCAGGGGGAACTTGGGGTAAAGCTATGAATCCATTCCAGTCAAAAGGAGGCTGCCATTAGCTACCCAGCTCTTATCAAAGTGATGTTAGGGACACCTAATTGGCTTAGTTGGTTAAGCATCCAACTCTTGGTTTCAGCTCTAGTAATGATCTCAGGTTTTGTGAGTTTGAGCCCCACGTTAAGCTCTGTACTGAGAGCAAGGAGTCTGTTTGTCATTCTTTCTTTCCTTCTCTCCTTCTCTCTCTGCCCTTCCCCTGCTCATGTTCTCTTTCTCTCAAAAATAAACATTTTTTATGGACAATATTTTATTGTCAAATTGTTTTCCATACAACACCCAGTGCTCTTCCCCTTAAGTGCCCTCCACCATCACCACCACCTCTTTTCCCCCC